>NC_056734.1:444327635-444410135 GCF_019279795.1 Protopterus annectens | reverse complement strand
TTGTTTCTTCAGAGATATATTTTTGAGGGATTACAGTTCACTGATTCCCATTCATCAGTCGTTTGATGTTCAAGGAAACATAGTGGAACTCTTATGAATAATTTCCCTTTTTCATTATATAACAGAGTTGCTTGTAATACTTCAGATGAAACATGTTGTGAGTATGCTCTGTAGGCTAAATGAGAAGACATATAATCATTGTATACTGTTATTTTTCAAATAAGAATTTGGGAAAAAGTTGTATAAAGTAACATCAGTCTTGCCACTTACAAATAGTAGTATTAGGAAAAGAAACATGGGCATTAATTTTTTCAATACCACTACTAATAATGTTTGCTTAATTAAACAAATGCAACAGTGCTAGTAAGGTTTTTAAACCTATTATTAAAGTTGATGGGATGTGGTACTGAGCATTGCCTAGGCTGTAAATTCTGTTGGGGACATACTGTACTGTTCCTATAAAAGAATTGAGAATTTAAGAGAACATTTTACTATATCAGGTGTTTTAGAAAGAGTGATGATAACATTTATAGAAGTGGTACAATCATATATGGTAGCTGTACAGCATGTCTATGCATCTAGAACCAAGGTCTACATTTTATTGTAATTAATATGTTGATGATAAGACAATTAAACTGGAGTAAATAGGTACTTATGTATGTTGAGTCTTTTCTATAACTTAGTAACAAGCCTGATATGCAAAGCCATTGAACAAATTATCACAGAAATGATAAACATAGACACTGGCAACCCACATACACTGGACTGATCTCAGTTTGGATTTGTGAAGGGAAGGTCATGCTTATTTAACCTGGTAGACTTCTTTGAGGGAGTCACGAAGGCAGTGGACAGGGGTAAAACAGTACACACTGTGTGTCTTGAACTAGCCAAGCATTTGATCCAATAAGCATAAATCCTTACATAACTCACTGGATTGCTGGCTGGCTAATTGATGGGACCCAAGAAGTCAGGGTCAGTGAGACCATCACTGCCAAGATACCAGTCACCAACAGAGTACCACAGAGCTCCATATTGTGTCCACTCCTGGCATCAACTTCTCAGAAGCCAAGGCTTATATTCAGAGTCTGTGGGTCTCCAAGTTCCCAGAGGACTCTAAATTGTTTGCTGTTATAGATTACTCCCAAAGACACCAGCATCTTGCATGAGGGTTTAACATAGACACATGACTGGTGCCAAAGCCATGGCCTAAAACCCAATGCCAAAAATGTGTTATAATGCCCTTTGAGAAACTATCAACCCAAGTTAATTACTCCATTGATAAAACACCACTAAGGGATCTGGGAACATATCTTGACAGCAATAGGGCTTTTGACCAACATGTAGCTGAGATAGTAAGAAATTCATTTTATGTCACACAACTTATTGGTAAGGGTATGGGTCTATATTAAATTGTTGAAATGGCATTACAGCGAGTGCCATTTTGCCGACATGTAAAAACCAAAATACTAAAACAGTGAAACCCCAGGTCACAGATTTTTTCCTACGGAAAAGAAATCAGTAAACCAACAAAACAAAACACACCAGTTAAAACATTTGTGTCCCTCACACCCCCCTAATGAAATATACCAACTCCAAGATCGCACTACAGTGGGGTAAAGGGCAATGTCACGGCTCAGGCCAATCGATTTTATTCCCTAGGAAAAAAAATCACTGACCTGAGCTTTGGCTGTTTGAGCATTTCACTCTTTATGTGTCGGTAAAACAGCATTCACCGTAATGCCATTTTGACAATGTAATATAGACCCAAGGGTATGGCATCTAGGTCCAAAGAAGTTACAGTGCCACTCTCTTCAGTCCTTGTCATACCTGTCATTGAATACAATGTCCCATTTGGCATGTATCTAAACAGACACTTTCAACAGTTGGAACATGATCAAAAGTTTTTCACCAGCAGAATTCAGAGCATGAATACCTTGTGCTACACTAATCTCCTAAAGGCTCTATATCTGTATTCAGTCTCCTACAGGCTGCTGAGAGGGGATCTTTGCCTGGCTTACTGGTTTCCTCAGACCCCACCCTGATGGATCTGTTGCACATGTACAAAACAAACAGCACCAGAAACACTAGGTCCAGGGATCTGAACTTTGCTTGAGGCATAAACAGAACATACTGGAGAGACAAATATGTGTCCCAAAGTATACCACACTATTGAATAGGTAAAATACAGTTCAGTCCTGACCCTATTCAAATAAAACCTTGACAGTTGGATGGGAAACTGTAAATTTACCCCAAGTGTGGCCCGGACAGAGGCTATCAATAAGTAAAACATTATCCTAACTTACACCACCCACAAATCCTTAGTTACCTCCCTACTAACATCCCCCCCCCCATATAGATACCCATGATACTTGGGACCTCATTGGTTTGGTGTGCACAGTCAGGCTTGTAAGGGCCGTAGTGGTCATTAGCTTAATAGCAACCTATGAAGCTATAAAAAAAGAAATAATGTCATGTATTAGAATATGCGAACACTTATTTCCTCTTACACGTATAAAGTGTAACAATGCACTGGCAGAACACTGTAAAGAATGTTTCCCTTTGTCAGGTTATAGCAACTCACCCTTGGGAAGGGGATATGAAGAGCTTCTTGCTTCAGTGTCAGCTCAAGTACCAGCTGTGATGTGATTCAAAAAAGGTTTAGTTCTTAATTAAGACCCTAATACTAATGTTTGCTTTGTATTAAAAAATATAAAAAATTTTTGGCAAGTATTTTCAGTGTATTTTTATGCACATATTAAATGTTATCATATATATTTTCTCTTTATTTATTATTTTAATTTATTGTGTTTTTTCTCTTAATGGAGTTTATGCTGTGAGTGATTATAACATTTTATTATAGTTTTCAAATGGCTTTTATTTAAGTGAACTGTTTGCCTACTCTTTGTAATACGACTTAAAATAACTGACTTCTGAAAGCTTATCTCTAAATTTTAACTTCATTTAACTGCACTTAAATTGTATTTGATATCCCTGAGTGGTCATTCACTTTATTTATTTATTTCTGTGCCTACCAAGAGTTTTCTTACAGCCTAGCTGCTTGCTGACCTTGTAAGTAAATAACTGAAGCAACATTTTGTTTTACTCACAAAGCTATGCTATGTTCTTTAGGGAACAAAGACTTTGGGACACGCTAATAACAGTATAACTATGTATGGTAATGATAAACCTGTAACCAAGACTCTTTAAAACAGCTGCCTACCTAAGGACTCAGTAATAGCAAGCTGAGCAGAATATGTTAGAGTTTTCCTTCTCAATAGCAGTCTCCAGCATATCAAGTTGGTTCCCAGGGCATTCCCAGATAAGCTGAAAGATACAATCCATCTATCATGTACCAGGTCAGCTGTAGGGCCTCCTGCCAGTGGACTACATCTGTAAACCTACCATATGAAATGTCTAAAGGCATCCTTCCTAGCTGCCCAAACACCTCAGCTGATACCTCTCATCCAGAAAAAGTGTCTGTAGTCCAAGATTGGGGAGCTTCTTATTGAGCCACGGAGTACACATGACTTACGAGGGAACCTTAGTTACATCATTTATAGTCATGATATCATCATTTCAATCACTCCCAAGGGTGGGGCATGGATTACAAATTCAGTGCCTTGCTAGAATTGCATAAAAGTCCTTGATTTTTAGACAGACATATTCACTCATGCTGGTATCAAGCAGTGTTTGTTTATTTATTTATTATCTTGTTTACTGAGAAGTCCAACTGGGCACAAGTCCTGTTTTCAGTGGAGGTCTCGTGAGAAAAGCTCCATACAAAATACAGTTTTGCAATGAACAACAACAAAACAATTAATTACTTTGCAGGTAATATTGAGACATAAGTAGTAAATACATTTATCATATATTTTACACGTTATTGTGCAAAAGACAAACACGTGTTAAGATGTAATAGCTGGTTTTACCAGAACAATCATTATACACATAGGCTCGGTATCTATATTGACATAAATTAAGCTGGATTGCATTTCAGGAGGAACAGAAAAAAGATCAGGAGGTAGAAGGGTATAGGCATGAAAAAATAAAAAAATATATAAGTAGAACAAGTTCTGATCGTGGAGAAGTTGAGATAACAGTAGATAGTTAAGCAGATCAGGTGGGTAAACATGGGTATTAGTAGGAGAGGACTAAGGATATGGGTTAGAGGAGCAAAGTGGGGGCAAAAACAGGGAGAAAAAGAGACAAGGGATAAGATAGGTGAGAGATTCAAGGTGATTAAGAGAGACTGGTAATGAAAAAAGAAACAGAAAGAAAGAAAGGGAACATGAGCATAGCTTTACGAAGTTATTAGCTGTTTAAGGTTGTGCTTGAAATGTGTGGTAATGGTGTCTTGTTTTAGGATGGATGTAATGGAGCTCCAGTGCTTAGCAACACACAGGATAAATAAAGTGAATCCCCTGCACTGTTTTGAGACTTCACCCTGGTCAGGAGTTATTTTTTCTGTTAGTGGAGATTCCTAGGTAGGGAGTAAAGTTTAAGGATATTTTGTAATGATGGTCAGGTGTTGGGTCTGTGTATTATTTCTTGGGCAGTAAGCAGCTGGGAGTAGGTTAAATAATTGGGTAGTTCAAGGTAGTGTAAGTACTTTGGTACTAGACAGTGGTGCAAACGATTTGGTAAGTTGGATGCAAACTTAGCTATTTTATTGTAACAAACCTCTAGTTTATTCCTTAAGGTGGAGTGAACATTAGGTAGGATGGGTGCCGCATTGGGGAATGAAGGGAGAAGTTAAGATATTGCTAAAGCATTCCTGGAGTGGTCAGTGAGAAATGGTTTATTTCAGCAGGGAAAGCCCATCTTTTGGTGAATTTTCTTGATAGCCTGAAGGATGTGTTGATCATAATTTTATTTATTTATTCAGTTTGGTATGACAGTAGATGAATAACAATAATAAAGCACTCAGTACAGGGGACAATAGGAAAGGACAGCTTGAGTAAGGAGGGAAAAAGAAGAAGAAGGGTTAAATAAAGCAGGGATTGAGCACAAGGTGTAAAAGATAGCAAAACTAAGGTATGTGCATACAGAAATTCTGGGTGGAAGAGATATCATATATTAGTGTATGGAAATAATGTGAGAAAGACAAATATGCCTGACTTGTTAAGGGGAGAGTGAAGAATTAGGTAATGTGTCCAGAGGGAAAGCATTTGCAAACTAACTTGGACTTGAGATGACCTTTAAGCTGAGTACAAAACAATTTTAACATTATCAATACTGACATCAAGAAGCCTTGTGTTGGAAAATATTTCAGCTGTAGTATTATTTGCTGATGTGATGTTAAATGACTCTTTCTGTGTTGACAATGATTTGGGTAAACACAGCATTATTTTTTAAGCATTTAGAAGTAGTTGGTAGTCACCTAGCTAGGCCTCAACAGAGAAAAAAGAGCCCTGTGTCATCTTATGGACTAGCAGTAGACTTGGTGCAGAGCATATGAGAGTAGCATCTTCTGTGTATTGTACTATACAGGCTTCTTTGGTAGCTTTCTGTAGATTCTTAGTGAATATGTTGAATAGTAAAGAGCCTAGAATAGATCTCTGAGGTAGTTAATGGATCAGGTGGTATTGGTATAAAACTGTGTCAAATGCCTTAGACATGTCTAAGGTGTGGGAGGATACTAGGTTGCTGGTGTTTCTATTTGTGTTTATGATTTCAGTAAAACTGAGTAGAGCAGTAGTGGGGCTGTGATGAGCTTGGAAAATGTACTGAGTGTCAGAGAGGAGATTATTATTGTGAATATGAGATATGATTTGGGAATGAATGCATTTTTGTAGTATTTTGGCCAGTGGAGGTGGAATGGCTATAGGTCAGTGGATGCCCCCCTTATGTAGAGGTGCAAACTTCTAGGAATCATTAAATATGACTGGCCAGAAGTATCATAGGTTCATAGATGTGTTCTAGGCTAACGACCACAATGGCCTTTTTAAGCCTAGCTATGCATCCCAAATCTCTGACAAGTTCTGATACCCCTGATAAGTGTAATCAGGGGTTTGGGAGATCAAACATTTGCAAGCAGGGGCCTGGAAGATGAGCCATTTACAGGTTTCATGTGTCCATTAGAAACATAGGTGCCAAACCAGGGATCAGTTTCAGGTTCCCCATCCAATTGTCCATGTTGCACTTGAATTGGGTTAGGGAGGAATTCAGTTTCACATGGATGGGAGCCTATTACATAGCTGGGGTAGTCTCTGGGATGCATACCTATCTCTCCAGCAGGTCCTATTTATATCACAGGCAAGGTTTAAGTCTTTTAAATGGGTAATTCCAGTGCTGTTTGTTTTGTGGATATGCAGGAGGTCCATCAGAGTGGGGTCTGACAATGCCCTGTATGCCAGACATAGATCTCCCCTTAAAAAGCCTGCAGGAGACAGAATACAGGGATAGGGCTTTGAGGTGGTCTGCAAAGGACATATTACTTATGCCCTTTTTTTCTTTTAGTGAGGCATCTCTGTGGACATTCCAATTGTTGGATATGCCTATTTAGGTATATACCAAAGGGGCATTGTACTCAATGACAGGTCTGATAAATGACAAATACAGTGGATCAATGACTTACTGGACTTAGATGCCATACCTTTGTTTATAAGTTGTGGAACATAAAATGATTTCCTCACTACTGTAGACACATGATGGTCAAAGGCTAAATTATTATCTCTGTGTGTCCCTACATCCCTGACTACTGGGTCTACTCTAAGAGGTGTATTGTAAATATGATAGTTAGCAAGGATGGATGACTTCCCAAAGGATGCTATTGTGCATTTCTTGGCATTTAGTTTAGTCCATGGCTCTGACACCAGTGGTTTGTCTGTGTCAACCATCATGGCAAAAATTTGTGTCAGTGTGGGATTCAATGACAGCTCCTAATTTGTAATCATCTACAGATTTAGTCAGCCAGAGACCCTGGCCTTGACTTCTGAGAAGTAAATACCAAAAAGGAGCAGTCGAAGGACTGATCCATGAGGGACTGCACTTGTGACTGGCCTCTTTGTAGAGGTGGACTCCCCAAGTCTAACTTCCTGGGTCCTGTCTGTGAGCCAGTTGGGTATCTACCGGGTGACATACAAGTTTGTACCTAACCTCTTGAGTTTGTCAACAATGCCCTAGTGGAGTATTGTGTCAAATGCTTTGGCCAGGTTAAGGTAGGCAGTGTGAAGGAGTTTTTCCTCATCCATTGCTTTGGTTACCTTCTCAAAGAAGTCCATTGCATAGGCATGATCTGCCCTTGATGAAACCAAGCTGAGATGAGTCCAATGTCTGGAGGTTTACTATATCTCTATTGATCATCTTCATGATAATTCTTTCCATGGTTTTACATATAGGACTAGTGAGACTTATGGGTCTGTAGTTTCCAGTTTATGTAGATGGCTCACCTTTGTGCAAAGGATTGACTGTTGCCATTCTTCATTCATGAGGCACGAAGACAGTTTGGAGGCTGCAGTTAAGTAGTAATTCCAGAAGCCCTGATAGGTCATGTTTCATGCTAGTTAGAAGGCATCCTGGGATATTGTCTGGGCCCATTGATGCAGTGTTCTTGGTATTAGAGAAAGCATTAAGGACCTGTTCCCTAGTGATGGTGGGGAGAATTATATTTGATGATATTTCCTGAGGGAAGGTTGAGGGGAGAGAGGGGTAAAGTTGGAGTTGAATTTAACAGCCAGGAGGTTTGCTATATCTTCTGGCTCACTATAGGTGACTCATTTTACAATGAGCTCTGCACACAGTTGTGTATTGCCTTTGAGGTTGGCGACATAGCTTAAGAATGCTTTGTGGGTGTACCTCAAATTTGGCTTTGGTAGACTTTATTTGTCCTCTGAGTTGTTTGTTTAGTTTGGTGAGAGTGCTTTTATCCTGCTGGGTGCTACACCTCCTAAATTTTCCCATGATTTTCTTCCTTCTGTTATACAGCCTATTGATTTTGTGATTCTACCAGGGTGGCTTGTTTTTTGAGTCAGTTCTGTACTTCTTTCTGGTGGGTACAGCTGCCTCTATGCAGCTTCTGATATACTTATACAGGGTTTCTGTGAACAGTTTTGCATAGGCAGCAGTGTTCTCGGGGTTTATGGTTGCTTGAAATGTTGTCAGGTTATCACTTAATAGCAAGAGGTTAGCTTTAGAGTACTTCCTGAATACTCCAAGTTTGGCTGGGGGTCCAGGTTTTATTTTTACTTCAAAGGAGACCATTTTGTGGTCTGACATTACTAAGGAAGACATTACAGTAGGGGGTGAGCAACACTCTCCTATATTAGTGAGGACCAGATCCAGTATGGTTGCACCCCTGGTTAGTGTATTGACAATCTCACCTAGGGATTTTGTGTTTACAAAATCCAGGAATCTCTGTGCATTTATCTTTGGTGTCATCTAGGATTCCCAGTTAATAGTGGGGTAATTAAAGTCACCCACGAATATGGTATTGAGTTGGATGGTTAGTGTTTCTAAGAAGTTTAAATACATGGTATGGGTTTCATGGGTCACAGAGGGGACCTATACCTTGCAAGGAAGTGGTATTGGATTTTGCCTGTAGTGATTTGAACATGGTGCAGCTCAAGTGTATTGACCTGTTTGACTATCCTTAAAGTATATTTATTTTTGATATAAACAGAGACACTCCCATCTTTAGTCCCTGCCTGTGAAGTTGCTGGTCTAAATGTGTGGAAGGCATTATAGCCTTTTGCTCTCCAAGGATTTAAACCATGTCTAAGAGACCACACAGCCATCAGCATTCTCTAGGGTGAAGAGAGCTTCTAGGGATTGGAGTTTTTGTTTAGACAATTAGCACTGAGCAGTAGTACCTTTAGATTTTTCTTGGTTTGATTTGCTATGTCGGAAGTACTTTCACTTTGGCATTACTTAAAATGGCACTATGGGGAAAGATAATGTTTTAGCTAATATTCGAAAGCCTAGAGGGGAGAAGTGCAGACAATCCCTGGCAAAGCAGCATGGTCTGTTGACCCTTGCCTTCAATGCTGACAAATATTGCACCCCCTTAGAATGACACCAGAAACTAAGCCAATTATTAATGTTAATCATCTTTTGTTTGTATTGTGGCATCATCCTCGGAAAAGGTAAAATGCTGCTCAGTGCTAAGTGCATACCAGCCTGAGACACATATTCCAAAAGCTCCATGATATCTCTTTTCATATAGCCTAGGGAGGTATGTCTCAGGTCATTTACTCCCACATGGACTATGACTGATTGTCTGAGTCATATTGGTACTTGTGGTCCAATGACCTGAGTGAGTGTGTAATATGGCAGATCCTAGCCCCTGATAAGCAACTGACCTTAACTTTCTCCTTACTCCACCTGGTGAAAAGGGCATCAGTGTGTCTCATGATGGAGTCTCCAATGACTAGGATATTGGATTGTGTGGTGGCTTGCCTTATGGGTTTAGAGGTAGTGGCTCCATGAGATATAGCTGTATGTGTTGATGTGGGAGTTATCTTGAAAGACCACATTTGGGGCTGCTGAGGGTATTTATGTGTACTTCATCTAGGAGGTATTTGCACTTCAGTTAGGTTACAAGTGCCTCAGCAGATCTGGGTCAATATGTCTACAATGAATTGTGTGTGATGGGTGCAGTGTGTGTACTACTGACAACCTTATTGACATTAGGAGTACTTTTATATGAGAGCTTTACCTCCAGTGACATTGTGTAAATACATCTCTCATATCAGTTTGTTTGAGAATTAACTAGTTGTCAGTAAACATGAACAATTTCTACATTGCCTCTGGATACCCATATCCACCAACCTGAAAACAGAGACAGTGGAAAAGTTCATATCCATGGCAACAGATCCTTTTTATTGGTTAGACAGTTTGAATGAGACTATCAATCAATGTCAGGAGTATCTGTTTTACAACTATGGTGACAGTGCTGGTCACTGCAAACTAGTTTTCCTGTCTGCAACTAGGTATTCGAAAAATTTCAGTTGTGCTTTTTATGGGACAAATGTCACTCAAGGTGTCTGAGTATGTACAGAGTACTGCCAAACACTTAACGGGAAACTAATACATACAAGTATCTAGGCAGATATTCTGAAGTTAGAAACAAATCAAGCAGTACTTACTCAAAACAAAGAATTAACCTGCCAAGAATGATGAAAAGACGGGAGTTGTATGAATGGCAACTGTCTGGCTACTACTAATTATGGTCTCACCACAGCTTCACTCTTCTGGGATACAATGTTTCTTTGCTTCTTCTCTCACAAGAAGCAAAATGTTAGCATCAGTCCCAAGATGAGAAACAAACCACAGCCTGTTTGGTGATCCACAGTCTTGTCACAGATGATGCAAGGGTCTGTAGGCTTACAGTAGCCTTTTCCTGGTAGATGCCTTGAATGGCAACCAGACCAATCAGGAAAGCACAGACACTCTGTCCAACCTGAAACAGTAGGAATCAATGTACTCTGCTCCTTCTCTTACCAGGAACAGAATATAAGCATAGATTTTAAGCTGTTATCTATAAATCAGTTATTAGACTTTCTGGTGATCAGCAGTCTCCAGGAAATAATGTCCTTGTACTCATTCTCTCACCAGCAAAAACAGAAGCACTAATCCCAGATGACTACTGAGAGGCAGAATGTAGGTTCTCCAATAACTGGTGGTCTTGCAATAGATATTTAAAGGTAAGATGAAAATATGGGTTAATAAACACTGCACTGTGCACTAAGCAGTTAGATATGAAAGAGGGTAACAAGTTTTAGCTGTCTAAGTAGAGAGCACTAATTTTAAAAGAGCAAGAAAGATTGAAAGGGAGTGGGCACTTCTGTATTCTGGTACTATGGAATACAATGGGATGGCCAATAAATTTAAACAGATGAAGGGGAGTGAGTTTAAATAATACATTTGTGCTTACTCACACCAGCCAGTGAAAGGGGAGAGGGAAGAAGTTATGTGGTCAAATTAACATAAGGGACAGGCAACTAGAAAGACAGTTGCATTTAAGAACACAACAAAAACAGGATGGGAGGGTGGGAAATTCTGTCTGACTCACAAGAGACGCAACAATTGAGAGCAGACTACAAGTAAAGCTTTTTCTCATAGCAAGCTCTGGCAGACTCTGGATGAGCTTTTCCAATAAAGCTTTGAAATGTTTTATTTTACCCCTTAAATAGAAGGTTTAGTTCCTAGCACCACTTCCTCAGTTCACAGATAATTAACCTTAACTGACCTGTTCTAACTTCTGTGTGACTCCTTAATTAACCTATTCTAATTTCTGTCTGACTCACAAGAGATACAGCTGTGGTCTCTTTCAAGTTTTAATATGCAAACAAAAGCAGAATATAAGTAAAGCATAGTGTAAAGAAGACAAATCACAGTATACAAAATAGAAAAAGGCAATAAAGTAATACAAAATACAAGAAATCAAAAGCAAACTAACATTTCCCTCACAGCAAGCCGTGGGGAAGTCTAGGTGAGCTTTTCCAATAAAGTCCTTCTTACTCCGAAAAGTTTCTTCCCTGTAGTACTCCAAATTATCAGGTTTACCTTTAATTATGTCTTCCCCTCCTTTCTGAAGAATAAGAAACAGGTTGTTCTTAAAAAAAAAACGTTATTCAAAGATGGATAAGCACAGTAGTCATGAAAATGGCTATTTTATATCACTACTACAGTCAAACAGAATGAGTGTTTATAGCCTCTAAGACAGTGGGTGGGTCTATTGGGCAAGTTTCTCATTGGATGGAAACCATGGCATGTAGTTGTTGAAGTTGGTTATACTCTGTTTGAATGAGCTTCTGACAGGAGGAAAAACATGACGTAATTTGTGGAGTTGGTTTTACTCTATTTAAATATTACAGATAAGTGACCAATTAGATTCTAAGACTTGGCATTTCTAATCTGACCTTAGCTTTGTGAGGGAGCAGTTTTAAAAGGATATAAATGTTTTAACAAAATATTTAAACAAAGGGTTAACAGTAAATAACAGTATATAAAATAAATCACTTTCACATGATGTGCTACCTCTTATCTATCTTTAATAGTAAAGTATATACAATAGTAAAAAAAAACTTATAATAGTGATCAATATAAAGGTTTAATAATGGGTGGATCCTTAGGAAGAATTAACCTTGTTTCAAGTCTGAAGTACCCACTTTTTTAACAATTGTAATAACCTAGAGATGTAATGTCTAGAAAACGTGTTAATGCTTGAGCTCTTAATTTGACATTATTAGAGAGTGTTCATGTTAGTAGCCCACTCTCATGGGGCATATGGAGAACCAGTCTTACATCTGTCCAGATTCTAGTACAGTAACTTTATTATTAGCTGTATGTTAGTATGATAAGAAAATTAATGTGCATGAAATGTGCTTTACAAACATTCCACGTAGTGGCCGATTACCTGAAACAGACTCAAAATGGCCTAAAATATGAAAAAAAATATACAGCATAATAATAGCTTTAACAGTAGTTTTTGCAATTAAGTTTTCTTAAGTTCAACATGCTTTTAATGGAACACGAAAGCAGTAAGTCAGATTTGCCAAGCAAATTCTTTCTTTTCCAAACAATCATTTAAGTTGCCATGTAGAGGTTCTCGTTCCACCATTCCCAGCACATGAAATGTAAAATGCATTTCATTTGGGAAATCAAGGCTGTGTTTGGCTAACAGATTTTTAAGAACTTTTAATTTACTTATCAGAAATATGGCGTGTCATTCAAAATTGTAGGTGGTTGATAGTTTTTCCTACAGAGAAACTGTTACAAAGTGTACATTCTGCCCCTGTAAATGGCAATTTTACAATTACGATCACTTCTAGAAGAACTGTAATATTTTTTGTTAAAGTTAGGACAACTAAATGAACTTTTCCCACTTAATAGCTCACAATATCTGCAGTCTGATGGTCCACATTTATAAGTCCCTTACTGTTTGTTGTTGTTGGATTATTTCTTCCCTTCCAGGTAATCATGAATGCTTTTCACCTTCTTAAATACAAATTTGGCAATGACCCAAGGAGTCTTTCTAGCTGCTTGTTATCAGTGACAATAGTCTAAATGGTGAGAATTGTTTTATTTTTTTTTATTTATTTATAGATCATGGTGTAAGTGGCTCCCATACTGTATTTTCTGCCTTCTTCATGTGGGACTCTGTAGAGTCTTCTCAATTCCCTGTCTGGGGTGTCATGGAGGGAAGGGTCATTACTAAGTTTCATAGTCCCAATAGGGTCTAAGATTTTGTTGAGAAGTTTCTTGTAGTAGCCTCATGCCGAAAATATTTTTTCTAGGCTGATCAGGTTTAGTGTAAAAGTCCCTGGTATCTTTGGAAACATGGGTGATCCTCATCTCTTGAGATCTGACGACATTTCTCTTGGTAATATATGGGCGCATGCTCTTGTAATGAAGTAGCTGGTTTACCCTGGTGGGTTTCCTGTACAGATTGTTGCACAGTGTTTTGGATGAGAGATCCTTGGTAATAGTCATGTCTAAGAAGTTTACAGACACATGTCTGTGGTTAGCTGTAAACCTTAGAAAGGTGGTGGAGTTGTTAATATGATTCTAGAATTCTAAAAGCTCCCTTTCTTCTCCATCCCATACAATAAATATATCATCAATAAACCTCAGGTGGTATTTCATGTGCCTGTAGAATCTGGCACTGTACACACAATCTTCCTCCCATTTTGTAGTGCAATATTAGCTAGGCTGGGAGCCATGGCTGCCAAATTGCTATCCTTGTGGATTGCCTGCAATACTTACTGTTAATTATTTTGCAAAAACGTCCAGCTCTCAAGGGAGAGCAGCTCTGTCTTTTGAACAGGCTTTTAGATTTGCTTACTTGCAATACTGACATGGCAAGACAGTATATACGGCCTCAACATCTATGGTGGTGAGTATTGTATCATTGTGAATGTAGGTTCTTGCATAACAAGGACATTCAGTGTGTTTGATAACATGTAGGAAGGAATTCCTTGTTACGCTTTATCAAATCTCCTTGCAGCAGTTTTAGAAGTGATCTTTTTATTGTGCATTGTGGCTGGATTTCTGAGAGTCTAAGAAGCTGAGGAACTTTTTTGGGGGAGTCATCATCTATGATAGTATCCTAATCCCAGGAAAAGCCATCATGGGGGAGGGGAAAATTTTTGATTGCACTTCATTGGTCTGTCCTCTTCTATTTGACAAATTTTCCAAGTGGTACATCTACCAGGAGCATACTACAGATAACTTTTCTGAAAGGATAGAAAGGGCAGTTAAAACCCTTAATCATGATAAAGTCATGATCCTATGAGAGATTTTAGGACATGTACTTGTTAATTATTGCTCTGAGTTAATGTTGATCCATTTCTTGATTATACAGTTCTAAGTTATTTATACTTGTACTTCATAAAGTGGTTAAAAATAATCTCTTAGTAGCTAACATTACTTGTGCAATGAGTTAAGTAATGCATTAAAAAGCGCACATCGGTATATTTATTTTATTTTAAAATTAAATGCGTTGGAAATGCTTCTAGCAGAATTCATTTCCTGTTTCATGTTTACTAAAAATGTAATGGAATTTTACTACAAAGCAAGCCGGCACTTCAGGATTGTGGGTGGCTGAATCTAAGACCATTGCTTTGATACACTTGCATTCATTAAAGAATGATCATAGAGGATGAAATGGTAATTGTTTAAATGTTTTTCCTGGATATGTGGGTGTCTAAAAGAATTGCTAGCAGCAGTAGATAAGAAATGGTTCTTCTCCTCTTTACTAACAGAACTGGATTCTGTCAATCACTTAGTAAATTGCATAGTTTTCATAGCATCTTTACTGAAAGCACTGTTAAAAAAATTAAAACTTAAAAAGGTTTTTCCTAATTACCAATATTCAGATATACAAGACAGTAAATGGTATCTTAGGCAGTCATTTACTAAAATTGACTAAAACATATTTGATGAATATATTTTATGCATTCATGCCAGTAAGAAGAACATATTTAGAAATTAGAGTACATATCAAATTATTTGACTGCCTACTGCTGCAGTATTAAATGGTGAACTAATTGAATTCTATTAATAAAGCTAATATTTTATGCAATAGCTAAGTAATTCACAATGTGAGAGTAGTACACTTGTATAATAAATGCATGGACTACAGCATTTGTTCATTCTTAAAATGAAGGATGCATACAGAATGTTTGCATTTGATCCTTTCTTTGCTTAGAAATATAAACAGGTGTAAAACCTCTTGAAATCTAATAGTTTGATAAGGAGTATTTTGTGTAATTAATATTAGTTTTGTCAATTATATTATTATGAGGATATTAATGTGAGCATCCATTGTGACTGAGAATGTATTATGCAGTTGAAATATGTTGTAAAGTTAGTGACACTGTAATACACTTCTAGCATTGGGGTCTGGTTGCTCATTTTCCCTGGACTGCATAACTGTGGAGTTAGTATTTTTTAAGTAAGGGGTATGGTGGTAAAGCCCATCACAGTAGGGGTGTGCTGTAGGGATTTGCCCTTTCAAAAACTTATAATTATTTCTGTCTTTTGTGTATTTTAAAGATCACTGTTATGGTGTTGTTATTTTTGGCTACTATATTTGATTTGAGGACAAATTTGTAGTAGAATCAGTATATTTAAAAATGGAACCTGCACCCAGGACAAGATTTAGCACAAGGCAGCTTCCTGTGGCTCGGTAGCCTAACCCACAACATCAAATAAATATATAAATAAAAAGTTTGAGTATCTACTGGGCTGTTTATGCACTGCTTAAAAAAGTGTCAATCAGTTATAATAATTAGGTGCATCCACATATAAGCTATGTTCATTGGATAAGATCCTTGTTCTGCTGAATGTTAGCGGTTTGTTTATTCTTAGGCTTTGAATAAATTGGATGACATGAAGTCTATGAGTTTAATGTCAGCATTTTAATTATGAATACGTTTTATTTAGTTTGTTTTTGCAGGCATCCAGGTGTAAAATGCAGTGTGAGCTTCAACAATTGGTCCAGCAATTGATGCAAATGAGTAAGCCTGCGAGTTGTTAAGGAGTTGCTTCCTGTAGTACCTGGTTTGATTTCTTCACCTTTCATTTTTAGCAGGCCCACAGATACGAAATGCATTATGGATTACAACAGTTCGTCTAGCAATTAGTGCAGATGGGAAGGACTGTGAGCTATTAAAGAGCTGCTTCCTGTAGTCCATTATTTGAGTCCCTCAGCCTTCATTGTCTTCTATGTGGCTGTGCCAAGCTCCTTCACTGGACACTACTCCTGGGCAGCTCCTGTAAAGGGATGTTTGTGTCCAGTGTGCTGTCCCAGCCTATTTGCAAATGCATTACTTATTTGTCTTTTTAATTCCTGCACTCTTCACATAGATGCTAATTAGTACTTCACTAAATACTATTTGAATGTGAATCTGAACACATCTCTTGTAGTTTACTGGGTTGCCAGACTGCCAGATGCATTTTCACTAAATGTGAGTTTGAAAGGAAGAGAAGTTTACTGAGTTTACTGTTTACCATGCTAAGTAAGTTATCAATGTCAGAGTGGCTGCCATTTTATGTAATGTTTAAAATAATAGTTTTAAACGAAATCCATATCTCTCTAATAACTGTAGAAGTAAAGAAGCAAACGATTAATTCACACAGAACATTTCAAATTAAACATTTCATTAACTGTAATCAAGACTGAATGGTATATCTGATAGTCTATACACGTAGGGCTTTTTACAAAGGTCAGAAGCTGGGAATGTAGGAAGGAAGGATGGCCTTATGTAATAGTGATATGAAGTGCAACTGTGAAAGAAGTGAACTATATAAGCATTCCTTCATACATAAAGGAGCCATTTATATCCATATTGGTAATGGCAGGACATCAGGGGGACCACCCACACAAAGCAAACATGACTTATTACATTTCAGGGAGAGAAAATGGATCAGTTGTTTACCGGCTCCTTTTCCCTTGTTTAAAGGAGGAATACTAATTTATAGACTAGATTACAATATGTTTTTTTTTTAACTGATGATTGGTGGAATTTAGATATATGATTGATGTTGGATAATAATTAAATGTACTGAATAATTGTTACTATACCACAGAAAAGGCCAGTTAGGCAAAACTCATAATTAGCTGTGGTTTGTGTGGACTCTAATAAAAGCTGTCTGGATACTGCTGGAATGCTGGAAATAATTTTGCATTTGCTATTTATTTTATGGATCTTAGAAGTTAATGGTTTTCCTTACAGATATAGATAAACACACACATAGATGTGCATATACATGCACATATATATATATATATATATATATATATATATATATATATATATATAGATATATACATATATACATAGTTTCACTTCATATCATCGAAATCTCATTTAATCGAATTTCAAAACATCGAGAACAAATCGTCGAAAGATCAAATCATCGAAAACTCATAACATCAAATCTTAAATCATTGAAAACTATAAAGCAACTAGAAATAACATCCCACAGAGTTTTTACTACGTTTATGCAGGGGGGCTTGCCCCCCTGCACCCCCATGTACATATATGTATGATGTATGTATGTATGTATATGTGTGTGTATGTATGAATATATATATATATATATATATATATATATATATATATATATATATATATATATATATATATTTATAGACCGAAAAAGGAATAAAAACACAGAACTTACCTGTACAATTTTGCACACACCCCCACAACTTAACTATACCAACTCCTCGATCACACTACACACAAAAAAATGGCAACCCGGTTCCGTCGGCAATCCCATCCAAATACACAATTGTTGATAATTCAAATCTTCGGCGATATGGTCTCAGCCATATCATCTTCAGAGATTTGAACTTTCAACAATGTGATAGGGAGCAGTATATAGGTAGATAGACAGATAGATAGATAGAGAGAGAGAGAGAGATAGATGTGTGTGTGTATGTGTGTGTGTGTGTGTGTGTGTGTGTGTGTGTGTGTGTGTGTGTGTGTATATATATATATATATATATATATATATATATATATATATATATTTATGTACATATTTTTGATTAAATAACCACTGTTAAGGTAGAGAGGGAACTATGAACAGCGTCAACATTAATAATAGTTTACAGAAAGAACTTCATGTATATGTAAAGTATATACAGGAAAACCACAGAATTCCAAAACTACTCCAGTGTTGTGCTTGCTATTCTGTTAGCCCTCTAAAATATTAATTGAAACTAAATGCAAAAATGTATTAACTGGTTTGTAATGTATGAAACTTTTTTGAATTACTGTAATGTATACATTACTTTAGATTTTGTATTCATTCGAAAAATGTATGTGTTGGTTGGTATTAACAAAACAATATTTATCGCAGGATCATAGGAGTATACTAGGCTAATGGCCCCAGTGCCCTTACAAGCCTAGTCAAGTTCAACCCATGTTCCCAAGAGTGTCTGGTTCAAGCAGACACTAAAACCAGCACCTATTGCCCCTGTCCAAGAGGGACAAAGGTGGAACCCCTGGGGTGAATTTCTGGTTGCCCATCCAGTTGTCCAAATTACAGTTAAATAGGGCAGAGGGGCTTATTTTAACATCAATAGGAAGCTTATTCCAAAGGTGTCAACTTCTGTGAGACAAATCTCTCTCCAGCAAGCTCTGTTGATGTCACATACCAGTTTAAGGTCCTTCGAGCAAGTGAACCCTGTGCCATTTGACTTGTGAATGTGCAGCATTTCCAGTAAAGCTGGGTCATAGATTGCTCTATATATAGGTTCATAGGTTCATAGGTCAGTACTAAGCTAACTGCCCTTGCGAGCCATTTTAAGCCCAATGAATTTTCTTTGTAAGGAACATTTGTGGTCTCTCCAATTGCTGCAAGTGTTTGGAAAGGAACATACCAAAGGGAGAGTTGTACTCTATTATTGGCCTGATGAGGGAAGAGTACAGGGGGGTTATAACCTCTTTTTTTCTGGAGGCAGTGCCCTACTTGTGAGATGAGCTATATAAAATACCCTTCTTACCATTGTGGAGACATGGTGATTGAAGTTAAGGCTGCTGTCGACCTGTGTGCCCAGATCTGTCACCACTAGCTGTGTGCTTATTGTATTGCTATTGATGTGGTAGTTTTCAGGAACATCACCCTTGCAGAAGGGAATGATAATGCATGTTTTTTACTTAAGTTTAAGATCATGATTTTGGCATCAATAATTAGTCTGTGTAAGACCTTCTTGCGGGATGTTGACATCAATAGGGGTTTCAGTGATCGCTCCCAGTTTGCAGTCATCAGTGAACTTTGTCAGCAATAGTCCTTTAGTTTTAGCCTGTATTTTGGAGAACTAGATTCTGAAGAGTAGGACTCTCAGAACCGAACCTTGTGGAACACCACTGTTTATGGGTCTGCTGGAGGAGGTGGAGTCCCCTGTTTTGTCAGTATGAGTTCTATCAGTGAGCCAGTTTGCAACCCACCTGACAATATATGGGGTAATACCCAGCTGGGTGAGTTTATCAATGATACCTGAGTGGGGGATTGTGTCGAAGGCCTTGGCTAAATCTAGGTAGGCTGTATACACAGATTTGCCTCATCTAGGGCTTTGTTGACTATCTTGAAGAAGTCCACCATTTAAAAAGCATGATCTCCCCTTGACAAAGCCAAACTGGGTGGAGTCGAGCATTTAGAGATTTCCTACATCTTTGTTAATAAGGTCCATGATGATTTGATGCATGGCCTTGCAGATAAGGCTGGTCAGGTTAATGGGTCTGTAGTTTCCCGGGGTCCATGGATGCATCCGCTTTGTGCAAAGGTATGATGATAGCTGTTTTCCATTCTGCTGGGATGAAGCCAGTGCTTACATTGTGATTGAAAAGTGTGTCCAATGCTGATGTGAATTATTGTTTTCTCCCATGTAGAACACAGCCCGGGATATTGTCTGGTCCCATAGAGGCTGTGTTTTTGCCCTTGGAAAGGGGGTTTAAGATCTGCTCCTCAGAGATGCTTGGTGGGGGACAGGCATTGGGATGCCCTGAGGTATATTTGACAGGGTCAGCGGAGTGAAATTTTTACTGAACATGTTAGCCAGCAAGTTTGCTATATCCACAGGTTCTGTACATATAGCACCATTAACTACAAGTTCAGCGCAGACCTGGGCCTTACCTTTAAGGTTACGGATATAATTAAAGAATGTCTTGTAGTTATCCTTAGTTTGGGAAGTTAATTTGGATTCATATTTAGCTTTGGAAGACTTCACTAGGGGTCTTATTAGCTTATTTATGTTGAGGAGGGAGTGTTTCTAGTTTTGAGACTATTCCTTGCTACTCTTAGATAGCAATTTCTTTCTCCTATTGTATAGCCTGGTAATGGCAGTTGTTCACTAGGCAGGTTTGTTTTTCCTTGACGATCTTGCTTAGGTTCTAAGGTACAACAGAGTCAATACAATTGAACAGGTGCTCATATAAAGCATTGGTGTATAACTCAGCATAGGTGTCTGCTTCATCCTTCAGGGGAGGGGCTATGAAGCTGTTTATGCTGTCACATAAGAGGTTGTAACTGGCCGTGGAGAAGTTTTTTAGTCTACATGTTGCTAAGTAGGAGGTCTTGTGTTAAAATTACTTCTAGCGAGACTGATTTGTGGTCAGTTCTCAACAGGGATGGCCACACACACTGGGGGTGGTCGGTTGTCCCCCATGTTGGTGAGCACCAGATCTAGGATGTTTGACCCCCTTATGGGTGTGTCAACCAGCTGGTCCAGGGCATTGGAGTTAACAAAGCCCAGAAACATTTGGGCAAGTGAGCTGGAACACATACAATTTACCTAGTCAATGGATGGATAATAAAAGTTACCCAAAACCAGGGTATTTGGTTGTAGCTTGACTGAATCAAGTAGATTTTTTTTCTAAAATTAAACTATGCTATTAAAACATCTGTGATATCCCAGTAAGATTTCTCCATTTTAGTCTTGTATTCTGTCTGTTCTGTCGACTGCACCCGGGTATGAAAGTCAGTATGATTCTAATATTAATTTTTAAGGTGGACCAAGACCCATTATTTTCCCTTACCTTCCTCCTCCTTAAGCATTTTTCTCATGAGAGGGTAACCTTTTTACCAAAATGTCTTTACATTCTTCATTGATGTGTTTTAATCTATGATGGTTGGCATAATGACTAAGATGATTAACTCACTGACACAAGGTACAGGGTTTGAATTTGAACTTTGGTCACGTTCTGGTTATTGGCTAGGTGGAGTGTAGTAAGTAGTCTGCAAACTGCTCGCCTAATATTTACCTATGAAACTATGTGCTCTTATGCAAACCCAGAACATATGAACCAGCTTAGCTTTACAAATATTACACTTCCAGTATTTACAGTCACCCTTTTTCCCCTGGACTTGCAAGTTGGAGGGAGTTAAGTATCACCTATGTGTAATTTTTATTGCCTCATCTCAGAATAATCAACCAGTGTCTGATGTAATTGATTTTCTCCCGAACCTCATTCCACTTGTCTGGACTAAGAGAGGAGCTCAGTTCTGTACCTAAATTTTATGAGAGCTTGAAGACTGGCATGATACGTCTTCTCTAACATATTCGTATATTAGATCCCCTCCCTTTCACTATACTTCATCTCTTTCCCATCCCATTCACTACACATTTTCCTTTTTCACGTCTAATTTCTGAACTTGAATAAATGCTTCTACACATTCTTTTGCTGCAATCTGTTAGACTGAGAGACATGAGACTGTGAGAGAGAAATCAGTTGAATGATAACCAGATGCTTGAATTCTGGAATAGTTTTTGCTTTATAGCAAAAATTACATTTTTAGTTTATTGTTGTTAAAGGTCAGACAGAATTACTCATCAAAATATATGTCTGCAGATAGTAACAAATTCAGTGAGTTACCATCATCACTAGAGAGTCAAACACAAGATAAATTTTAAGGTAACCATTTGTTACTATGAAACAGTAGACTTTTCATTTCAGATCCCTTGACATTACAATATATGATGGTCACCCAGCTGTAGAATGTTGCCAGCCCATTTTGTAGCTTGTCCGTGGCATGTTTTTATCAAATGAGGGATGTTTTATCTGGTCCTCCCTCCTCGATATTCTACAACCCACATTTAGGGTCAATGAGAAGATCTAGACATTCTGTAGCAGCATAATACTGCTGTCAAGGAGTGATGTTTTTATGCCCCATTGTGTGCACCATTCTCACTGTGGGAAGGATTTGGAATGGGTATGCTTGTTTATCATCCCTCCTCTGAGGTGATTCAACTAGTGCCCTGCCCTGGTGAAGATAATGTCTCTCATGCATCCCTTGCTTTCACCAGGTATAAAGCATGAGGTGTTCCTAAGTGCATGCCCTTCCTCTGGGAAGGGCATATTCATCTTCCCTTCCTATACCATCAAGATCCTAAGCTGCTTATCATGCTGGTAATAGTCAGGGCTTTATCCCACTATGAATGAAGCAGCTGTGGTGCAACCATTGTTATTAATGCATTGGATGGGAAAACAACAGCACAGACAAAGCCATCTTCCATTACGTTTCACAGCAGTTGCTTGAAAACACCCAAGCAGTATAGTGCAATGAGATGAAATTGGTTTAGAAAGGGAGTAGAGTTTATAAATTAGTTACCCATAGAGATTATATGCTGTGAAGGAAGAGAAACTAATGAAACCACTGACTGAAAACATTAACTTTGTCATGAATGGGCTGTGAAAGAAATATATGAGAAATTAAAGACGATATCTTTAGGGCCACTGAGAAGACTTTTAATACCAGTACAAAACTTTTGGGATAATCTAGTGCAGAGGTCAGCAGTTTGTTAGAATCTCATTTACTGTTTTTCACACTGATTCTTAAAGGCATTCCTGCTTCTTTTGTAGTTGTGAAAGTTCCTCTGCATGTTTTTCAGTGATAAAGACATCCAGCGTAAACCATTTGCAGTATCAGGCTATATGTTTCACAGTCTATTTATTTGTAGTCAGATCCTTTGACACTTTGCCACCTTAAGGAGGCAACACCAGCAAGGCATGCTGGGACTGTAAAAGTGAAGTAGCTCAGGTCTTCATCTAGGGTTTAGATGAGACCACCATAGAACAAATTAGTGCGACATGCCAACTGTTAATCAATTCTAGGATGAAATGACATAAAGCTTGGAGCAAATCTATTTGGTTGGAACTTTCTTGGGTAAGCATCTCAGAATTGCATGGATTGGAGAATCTCCACTGAAAGAAGTATATTCCCAGTTGTGATGCAGGGTGATATCTGTTAACTTGGTTACAGAGTAGGATTTGTAAAACCCAGAAGATGTTTCTGGGAGGAAGAAGATTAACCTAGTGTAATTTATTATGGCCATTGATGGTAAGACATTCCTGTTTATACTTGCAAGTCTGGAGTTGGACCTTTCACTACTTATCCTCATAAAGTATCTATACAGATGTCTAGATCCCTAAGGCTTTTCCCTTTTTAGCCACTTATAATAACTGAACTTCACATTTTGTGGAATCCCCTCAACTACAGCTAAAGCTTTGAATAACTAAAGATTTTCCTGTTGCTATGGGTATCCTAGGATACATTATGCATTTATCCTGTTATTTTTTGTAGAAAATTCTTTATTTAAAGTTAATGATAGTGAAGCAGTTTTGTGTGTGAAATTTAAATCATTTTTGCATTATATTCTTTGTCTTCCAGTGATTTCTCAACTGCGCTTTAAACTTTTGCATTTACAGTAATTCAGTGTTGATTTATGTACTATCACATTTATCCATACAAAAATAAATCAGAGTGTTGAAACCATCTGAGAAATGCAACTAAAACATATAAACCTATTTTTATATTATAAAATTTTTCAGAAAGTATCATGAACCCAGTGTCCCCTTCTGAGAGTACGTCTTCTGCAGATGATCAACTGCATCCAGAACTAGCAAAGGTAAGAGAAAATTAAATGAGTTAAAAAAAAACTTCTGTTTCTCACTGTTAATTGGTAAATGCCTCTACCCATTCTTTTGTTACCACAAATGAGACCTGGAGATTTTTTATACCCAATTATTGCTTGACCAAGACATTTATTATGGGTACTAGCAACGTTTGTTAAACATTAAGAATGTAGTTGTTTAGCTGATTTACTGCATTACTTTTCAGGATAAAATTCTATAGTTCCTGTACCACAATTCATGAAAGGAGGCCCTAACATCTTTCACTACAAATATTGCTCATAACTTTTTATAATTGTGGAATTTATGAACATGCATTTAAATTTAGTTACTTCTAACAATTGTTGTTAGTAGGTATTCTGTTTCCCCTTGTTCAAATATGCCTTACTCCACAAACTTGTTGTAGTTAAATTTTTGCTATATTATCAAGAAGCAATACATTTCTGTTCAAGTGAATGCAACAGCTACTGTTCATTGTTTTTTTTTGGCAGCAAATGCATTAACATAAACTTCTCTTTGTGTTTCAGACTTTTCAGTATATTTTCTGTCTCATTCGTCATAATGCTACCACCATCTTGGTTTAAATGTCTCTTGACCTTTGACTTGGGGTAGGCAGAACAGAATGTAGCATTATAATAGTACAGCTGACACATTGCACTTTGTTGTCTTGTGGAAAAAGGGAGTATCACCATGTGAAAAAGGAAATGGATGCATGGCTGCATCTACTAGTTTATTAAGTATTTTTGGAAACTCTACTTATGTAATATACATCTAGAGATATGCTGATTGAATTTAATTAGAATAAGTCTGGAAATAAAACCCAAAGAATGCAACACTCAAAAGGTAAAAATATTGTTTGTCACTTTGACAAATTCCCTGCATAGTAACTATTAACCCCATACTACCAACTTTAAAACACTAGAGTTGCACACAAGAAAAAAGGTCAGAACAAAACTCTTTTCTCCCTTTATACGGGAGCTGTCCTTCCATTCACCCTTTACATAAGCTAAGTGCAAGCTTACACCGACTCAGTGAAATGGGCAAATGTTTGATGCTGTGGAAAACAGGTATAGTATATCGCTGTAAGAGACCACAAAGTGAAAATATGTTAGTGGAGGGTTGTTGGAGGTGCAGAGAACTTTTCTCCCAAAAGGCATTAAATATTTTACTTCTTATTTAAATTAGACTGGTACTATTATGTTTATTTTTTCTTGCATTTTATTGTAACGTACCTTTTTTTTTACAGCAGCGCTTAAAAAATGCCTTCTGCTGTTTGGTTTCATTTGATGGTCAGATTAAGGCATGGCATAATGGTTAAGGTGCTTACATTACAAGCAAGGACTACAGGGTTTGATTCTCATTAAGGAAAATGGCTAGGATTAAAATTCTCAACAAAAGCAACTAGTGTAGTACTTACCTATGAACATGCAAAGCTTGAACTTTCCGGTTTGTCCAGTCATATCAAATTGGCCTAGTAAAGGACCGTCATCTAGTATCTACAGGAGGACAACGTATTGCAATATACCAGCTGCCAGCCCCTCCTTCAGAAGAAGGGTGTGATCAACAGCCAACAGATAAGGTTTTCCCGTTTGACATCAGAAGACACAGAGTGCTTGGAGCAATTTGAGAAGTTGCGATCCATGTTTTTAGACTGTGGATACCCCCCCCCCCTCTTAGATTCCATAAGAAATGAAATATGGGCTGAGAGGAAACACAAATATGCCCCAGTTATCAGGAGTGGGTTAAGTCAAGTAATAAGAAAGGCCAGTCATTTTGATGGTGAGGGTCATAGCAACATGGTCCTGCATTGTACTTCGGATGTCAAGGACATTGAGGAGATTTTATGTAAGAACTGGTCCTTGTTGCAAAGTGACGAAAGCACCAAAATATTTTTCCCACATTATCATCTTTTACATACAAAAATAAACAGAACATGAAATCCCTTTTGGAGAAGCTAACTGACCACCGTGTTGGACTTTCATCCACTAAGAAATGTGGGCATTGCCACCAATTCCCCTACATTAATACACTCTGCAGCGGCCCTTTACTAGGACAATTTCATATGGCTGGGCATGGTGAAAGTTTAGTTGTTCTTCCTAGAGAGCTATTACATGGCTATCTGTGCATCGTGCCCCGCTTTTTATATGGGTAAAACTAAAATGCTTTACACAAGCACATTTACCAACATTTTATTTATTTATTTTTATTTTATTTTATTTTACATTTGTTGACCGGGCTAGTCCAGCTGGATATATGTCCATTTTCAGTGGAGGCCCGGGGAGAAAAGCTCCAACGGTATTACAAGTAATTCACAGAAACAGGCAATACAAGTTAAAAATTATAAACACATTGAGTCAGAACATGAGATACACATGCAGACAGGCATAGTCATAGCAGGAAATTACATAAACAAAGTTTAGTAGATATTTGCTATACAAATTCTAAAAATATAAGTATATAATATGGAAAAAGGTGAAAAAGAAAATAATAAAAATATTTTTAAAATATTTTTTTTTTTTTCCAAATACATCTCAATTAATCAAGAACAAGGGTGAATTCTGGTATTGGTAGAAACACAAAACTAAGAACAGGAAGAACCACCAAACTGTCAGTCGCCAAAACAATTGTAGGAAACGTTTAACAGAAAAAACATTAAAAGCATCCACAGTTAAGCGCTTTTGTCTTTTTGTTACCAAGACATATTCAGAGCTCTGAATGCAACTCAAACTAGCTCTGTGGGCAGAAAAGTGGGCAATGCCCACATTTCTTAGTTGATGAAAGTCCAACACGGTGGTCAGTTAGCTTCTCCAAAAGGGATTTCATGTTCTGTTTATTTTTGTATGTAAAAGATGATAATGTGGGAAAAAAAGTAAACATCTTTACAGTATTCAACGTAAAGATGGTAAAAGTGCCTTAGACAGGCATGCCGTGGTTTGTACTGGTTCCACCAAGTTTACTTTCTTGGTTTTGGAACAAATAAACATTTCTCCTTTTGTAGATGATTGTCAGAACAAGCTGCTTCCCCAGGAAATGTACTGGCAGTTGAGGCTGGATGCTACAAACTTTTCTAGTTTAAATGAGAATATTTTAATCAGTAGTAAGCTTAAAAGAAGAGCAAGTAGATTATGTTGAAGTGCCTTAATTTTAGGCACATTGTTGGTATTTTAGTGTCATTTATTCATAAAGCATTTTATAAATTTTTTTCAAAGAATTTTGTTAGCATTTTTAATGGGGCTAACATTAAGAAAAAGTTTTGTTTTCTTTGTGTGGGATACTTACATAACTCAAATGAGTCTGCTCACTTTAAGAATTTTTTCTTTTTTCTTTACTGATTTTATCACTAATTTGTGATGACTGGTTTGTTTTAGAAGTATGTCTGTATTTGTGTCATTTTAAAACAGAGCTAGTTTGAGTTGCATTCAGAGCTCTGACAAAAGCGCTTAACTGTGGATGCTTTTAATGTTTTTTCTGTTAAATGTTTCCTACAATTGTTTTGGCGTCTGACAGTTTGGTGGTTCTTCCTGTTCTTAGTTTTGTGTTTCTACCAATACCAGAATTCACCCTTATTCTTGGTTAATTGAGATGTATGAGAAGTGTAATAATGCACTTTAAGTAGGGATTGTAAGGACTTGATCCCCTTCCAAAAAAACACTTTTTGTGTCATTTTGACAGATTGGGAATTAGCCAGATTCAATAATGCCTACACTAAGTGTACACTATGGGTACATTATATATATTCAAGGACATCCCTACCACATTTTTTGTGATTTCTAGTCACGCAGAAAGATTACAGTAAGTGTACATGTAGTCTACACTTTGTGGTAACCTTTATGAATCCCTGTCAATATTTAAAGCAGTAGGAAAACTAAAATTAGGAGGAAGAAGGTGTGAGTTACACTTTTGTTGTCTCTTCACTCAGAACAGTGTACAGATAGTGTAAACTTAGTGCAGGCATTATTGAATACCGGGGAATTTATTTTTTCACTGTATTGACTCACAGTCATTTTGGATTTCACTCTTTTGACTTTATCCATCTATGTATCTGTGTGTGTGTGTGTGTGTGTGTGTGTGTGTGTGTGTGTGTGTGTGTGTGTGTGTGTGTGTGTAAATGCATTTGCATGTATGCATACAGTTTCATTTTGCTTTTCTTGCATCATGTGTGAATATCACAAGGCAAACCTGCCGTACCCTAAACACAAAAGATAAATAAGAAAAAAACAGGAGCTCTGAACACTAAAAAATCTAAGGTGACAACTGATTCCTTGAAAATCTTCGCGTGTGTGACCTTTTTATACATTTTATTTCATTGATAAAGAGTTGGATACTTGAAAGCTTTGCTACAATAGTCTCTTTAGAATTTTTGGTGATCTGAGCTCCTAGTTTTTTTTATTTATTGTTGTATTTGAATAAAATTTGGTGATCTTTGTTTAGCTGTGTTAACTATGTTTTGACTGATATCTTAAGCACACTTAGCTCTACAGTTATGTGCATAATGTGCAGTTTTTTGTTTTTTTTGTCAAGTCTCAGTAAATAATGTTTCTGGTATTTTTTGCTTTTTTATTTTTATTTTTTTGTGATACTTGCTTATATATGTACTCATGGAAACATTACCATTTTGCCTCCCAGTATATTGCAGAAACAGAAGAGGCAGTGAAGGATAAAAGAAGTGAAAACAGACTGAACTTGTTCTCACTTGATCCTGATGTACCAGTAAGTAATAAACCCTTTTTACCTAGGAGAAATTAAAGATCCTGAAGTTTACAATTTCTGTTAAACTGTAATGTGTTTAGGAACCATTATTTTTAAATATATTATATATAAATGTGTGTGTGTGTGTGTGTGTATGTGTGTGTGTGTGTGTGTGTGTGTGTGTGTGTGTGTGTGTGTGTATATATATATATATATATATATATATATATATATATATATATATATATATTTAGATGATATAGATATAGAAAGATAGGTATGGGTTCCATTCATTTGGTCAACAGGTAGTTTGGCCAACATCACTTTAATTGACTGCACTTGCTTTGACCATACAGGAGGTCAACAGGTGTACAAGACTGCTAGTCTCTGGTTTGGGGAATATTCCCTTTCTACAGGGATTGTGAGATTGTGTAGTTAGTATATATACAGTGTATATGAAAAGTTTACACACCCCTGTTCAAATGCCAGGTTTTTGTAATATAAAAAATGAAACCACAATAAATCATTTCAAACTTTTCCCACCTTTAATGTGACCTATAACCTGTACAATGCAATTGAAAAACAAACAAATCTGTTAGGGGAAAAATATAAAAAATAAAAAATGTACAATACACTGGTTGCATAAGTGTGCATACCCTTAAACTAATACTTTGTTGTGTGTGCAGAAACTTAAACTAATACTTTGTTGAAGCACCTTTTGATTTAATTACAACATTCAGTCTACTTGGGTAGGAGTCTATCAGCATGGCAAATCTTGACTTGGCAATATTTGCCCACTCTTCCTTGCAAAAGTGCTCCAAATCTGTCAGATTGCAAGGACATCTCTTGTGCATAGCCCTCTTCAGGTCACCCCACAGATTTTCTACTGGACTTAGGTCTGCTTTCTGGCTAGGCCATTCCAAAACTTTAATTTTCTTCTGGTGAAGCCATTATTTTGTTGATTTGGATATATGCTTGGGGTCATTGTCATGTTGAAAGGTGAAATTCCTCTTCATCTTCAACTTTCTAGCAGACGCCTGAAGGTTTTGGGCCAAAAGTGACAGGTATTTGGAACTATTCATAATTCTCTACACCTTGACTAAAGCCCCAGTTCCAGCTGAAGAAAAGAAACCCCAAAGCATGATACTGCCACCACCATGCTTCACCACGGCGATGGTGTTCGTTTAGTGATGTGAAGTGTTGTTTTTGTGCCAAATGAACCTTTTGGAATTGTTATCAAAGAGTTCAACCTTGGTCTCATCAGACCAGAACACATTTTCCCACATGCCTTTGGGAGGCTTGATATATTGTTTTGCAAATTGTAGCTGGGCATGGATGTTTTTCTGTGTAAGAAAAAGCTTCCATCTTGCAACCCTACCCCATAGTCCAAACATATGGAGAATACAAGAGATTGTTGTCAGATGTAGTACACAACCAGTACTTGCCAGAAATTCCTGCAGCTCCTTCAGTGTTGCTGTAGGTCTCTTGGCAACCTCCCTGACCAGTTTTCATCTTGTTTTTTCATCAATTTTGGAGGGATGTCCAGTTCTTTGCAACATCACTGTTGTCCCATATTTTCTTCACTTTTTGCTGACTGTCTTCACTATGTTCCGTGGTATATCCAATGCTGTGGAAATTTTTTTGTACCCTTCTCCTAACTGATACCTTTCAACAATTAGATCTCTTTGATGCTTTGTAAGCTGTCTGTGAACCATGGCTTTTGTTGTAGCAGGCAACTGAGTAAATGTCAGGAAAATCCTACTAGGACAGCTGAATTTTATTTGGGGTTTATCAGAGTCTCTTTAATTGATGGCAGGTGTGTACCAAAGAAGACTGGAGATAAGGAGATGCACAACCCCTGCCCCATGATCCAAGACAAACACAAGTTGAAGGCTAAAACCAGGAACAACACAAAACAGCACCACAGCCTAAAGAATGAAGATAAAGCAGGCATAGCACAGCAGCACAAACAAATGTAAACATTTAATGAAAAACAGCAATAAAAAACGTAAGCGCTTTCATCCTTTTTATACAGTACTTCCTCAGAAGTAATTAATTACTTAAATAACCTGCCAAAAAGATCACATGAGATCAAAAAACATTAAAATTTAAAGAAATGCAAGCATTCCTATAAAACCCTACACAAAATGTAAATACAATAAATACATACACATATAAATGTAAAAATACAGACGCTACATATCATAAAAGGCCCAATTAAAAAGAAAGACCAAGTAAATATTACCATGAAATAATATTTAAAATCTTTCAAGAGCTTTCAGTTTTAATAAACATGTTATCGAACAATGCTCATTCAGTCCCAAACTTCTGACGGCATAAAAACAAAGTTGCCAATAAAGTTCTCTTGCTTCCAGTTGGAGAGAGTGGCTTCCACCTCTCCTATTAGGTGTAATTTGCTTGAGAACAAAAAAACTTAAAATGATACATGGGATTAGTCAGAATGTGTTTGGCCATTGCATTGGTGTTATTATTCCTTATATCATAAATATGCTTGCATATACATTGTTTAAAAACCTGCTCAGTTTTTCCAGTATAGTATGCCCTGCATACTTGACATAGTGCAGTGTAAACCAAATTTTTTGAAAGACAATTAAACTTGTTTTTCATTCTAATCTACCTTTTTTTATTTTTATTTTATTTTACATTTGTTGACCGGGCTAGTCCAGCTGGACACATATCCATTTTCAGCAGAGGCCCGGGGAGAAAAGCTCCTCGATAGTACAAAACAGTGTATGACATTAATCAAATAAAAAAACTGTAAATAAATTCACAGTTTAAGGAATAGAAGTACTATATACAATTTAGCTATTTATGCAGAAAAGAACATATAGAAATAAATAGTTGGGTAAAAAATAAGTAAATAAGTACAGTACAAGAACATGCTAGAAAGAGGTGTGTTAACATAAGATACTAGAGTGACAAAGAGAGATATTAAGATATAAGAGATAGTCCAAATTAGTTGAAAGACAGGTTCAGCTTCTGGATTCCAGTATGCAGGTAGATTATGCAGACATTAAGATTTAGAAATATAGTGAGAAGACAAGAGTTGTTAGTCTGGGTTAAGACAGGTGCATAGCCAATGTGTTTTAAGGTAGGATTTAAGCCTGATTTTGAATTGTGTAAGTGATGGTAGTGAGGTTAGGTCGCTGGGAAGAGAGTTCCAGGTTTTACCAACGGTGTTAGAAAATAGAGAGTCCCCTGCCTTGTTGTTGGCTATGTGTGTTAGTACTAGCATTTTAGTAGCTGAGCGCAGGGTATTAAGGTTACTGTAGGGAGTGATAAGGTTGGTAAGAATTGGTGTGTTACTAGGCTGATACAGGATTTTATAGGCAATTATTAATTGATTAAGTAGAAGTAGGTTGGGTAACTCTAGCCATCCAAGATTTTTATAATTAATACAGTGGTGGGTCCTAAATGTAGAGCCAGTTGCAAATCTTGCAATATTGTTGTATGAGACTACTAGTTTGTTCATATTGGTTTTAGAGAGGTTAGTATAAATAGGGGAGGCATAGAGGAGGGTAGAGATTAAGTGGGTCTGGGCAATAGTAGATCTAGCTAGTGGGGTAAGAAAGGATTTGATTCTATATAGTGAGCCTAGCCTTTGTTAACTGTTTTTATGGTATTGTTTATGTGGGCCTCAAAGTTAAGGTTATTGTCAATTAGTACTCCTAGGAGTTTTGTGTTAGAGTCAGGGTATATAATAGTTCCATTGTTAGAAGTGACAGTGAAGTTGAGAGGTGTGTGTCTATGGGTGGGAGTAAAAGTAGAAGTTTGGTTTTTAGGATTTAGGATAAGACATTGATGTTGTAGCCAATCCTCAACTGTGTTAAACACTTTTGGGTAAGAGATTGAAGGTCTGCTGGATTTGGGGCTGTGCAGATTAATGTGGAGTCATCAGCATATTGTATTAAGGAGGCCTGAGGAATAACAGTGTACAGGTCATTGATAAAGACAGAGAATAGAAGTGGTCCAAGTATAGAACCTTGGGGAACACCTAGTGAGATGGGGAGATGGGGAGATAGGTTGTTCCCCCACAAGACTGCTTGTTGCCTATTGCTTAAGTAGGATTCAAACCATTGTATAGAAAGAGTATCAAGGGACAGGTTTTTCAGTGTGTTAATGAGAAGTTTGTGGTTAACCATGTCGAAGGCTTTGGAGAGATCAATAAAGAGGGCTGAGGATAGAGTGTTGTTATTGCGGTTTTTATTAATACAGTTGGAGAAGGATAAAAGGGCAGTAGTAGTACTGTGAAATGGCCTGAAACCGTGTTGGCAGCTAGCTAGCAAGTTGTTGTCTATAAGGTGTTTTAACAGTTGCATATGAATGCATTTCTCCATGATTTTGGCCAAAGGAGAGAGTATGGCAATAGGTCTGTAATTGGATAGATCCCTAGAGTTTCCACCCTTATGAAGGGGGATAATATGTGCAATCTTCCATGTAATAGGAATTGCACCTTCAGAGATTGTTCTGTTAATCAGAATGGAAACTGGGTAGTCTATAGCATCTGCTGCTATCTGTAGATATTCAGCAGGAAGGAGATCGGCAGCAATGGTGGTAGGTTTGAGTTTTTGCAGAAGGGTACGGATAAGGGATGCAGAGATGGGTTTGAGATGAAATGGGGGAGGTAAGGTAGTATTATGGGATGTTAGAGGTGAGCTATTGGGGGATAGTTGGTTGGAAAGAGACTGAATGGTTTCAGTGAAGAAGGTGTTAAAGGTTCTTGCTACTTCCTTTGGATTGTCCTGGTCTGCACCTACAGGTGGGGGGGTGACAGTACGACCTGGGTGTAAGAGAGTATTTATACCTGCCCAAAATTTTGGGGTTACTTTTCTGGGTATTTTGGAGTTGTATGTAGTACTTTCTTTTATCTAACAATATTGATTTTTTGTATCATTTCTTAACTGTCTAAACTTGATGTGATCTTCATGGTTTTTGGTAGTACGCCATAAGGTCCAGATTTTATTTCTAAGTAGCACTTTTTGTTTTGTATCTTTTGAGAGCCAGGGGGCTGGTTTGTTTCTAATTTTAATGGTCCTTTTTGGAGCGTGGAGGTCGAGAATGTGTAGAAATTTACTGTTAAAGTAGATTACTGCTTCCTCAAGGGGTAGACTTTTAAGGGGTGCCCAGTTGCAAGCTCTAAGTTCGTTTTTGAAAATATCAGGGTTAAATTTTGTTTTATTCCTCACTGCTCTATAGGTAATTGGATTCTGGATATCAGTCTTGTCTCTGATTAAGAAGGTTAGAGCATGGTCGCTTATATCCTCAGGGAGAGTTCCTACTTTATAGCTTAGGTGATGTCTATTTATTAGTATCCAGTCTAGGGTGCTTTCAGTGTTGTTCTGTTTATTGGTCCTTGTGGGGGAGGTTATAGTTTGAGTAAAGCCATGTAAATTAAGATGGGTAGAGGGTTGTTCTGAGGTACAGCTATTCCAATTTATATTAAAGTCTCCGAGTACTATTGTCTCTTGGGGATAGTTGGTTGATAGCCAATTCAGGATATTTTCTAGGTTGTTTGAGTTATTCCTGGGGAAGATAGACGCGATAATATAAATAGATTTATGGTTATTGAGTTGGAGTTTGGAGATAAGTATTTCCTCGTTACTAGTTGGAGGGGGCTTAGAGTCAATTGAGGTAACTTGTAGTCCAGACTTGTAAAGTATTGCTATTCTGCCTCCCTTTTTATCTAATCGATCTTGTCTTAATGTGCTATATCCTGGAGGAGTAAATTCATTGTCTTGTATAGATGGTTTGAGCCAAGTTTCAGTAAGACACAGGATGTCAAATGAATGTACATCTATGAGAGCATGTATTTGGGCAACTTTGTTATTTATGCTTCTTATATTAAGATGGGCTATTAATAGTGAGTTGGGAGGTCTAATAAGGGATTGGGTGGTAGTAGGGGTTGCTACATGGGTAACTGTAGGAAGTGTAGGGCTTGGACCTGGATTAGGTTGGATATCGCCATCTATTATTGATTGGAGTTGGTAGTTAAGTGTGATTTGTAGGTGTTTACATGTAAGGAACAGAGATTTCTTGGCTTGAGGCCGATAGTATTTAATGTGATTTAGTCTGTGGTATTTTGCTGATAAGTAGGTTATTGTGCTAGGTGTGTTTGAATGAGAATGAGTGTAGGCTATGGGAGTTGAGGAGGTTTGCTTTGTGGGGTGGGAAAGGTTTATGTACTGGAGGTGTTCATAGAAAGTAAGTAGATAAAGTATAATAAGAAGAGGTGTGATGATGTATGGAAGTAGGAGATTCCATTTAGGATAGGTAGATAGTATTGGCATAGTGTTAGTGTAGAGAGTAGTGGAATGTTAAGATGAATAAGTTGGATAGTGTAGGTGAGTATTGGGTGTGGAGTTTCTGGAACTTAAGGTGTGGTCTCCTATGATTGGTATTAATTGAAGGGGAGTGGTTTAGATGAATAAATGTAGAAGCAGTGGGGGCGGGTGGGAATAGGGGGGAGGGAGGGGAGCGGAGTGAGCCCGTAGGGCGAACGGAGCGGGATAGAGCCAGTGAAGGAGAAGGGCCCCAGGAACAATCAGTGAAATGCTGACTATTGAGGTAAGGTAAAGATGTATCCAGAGGAGAGTGTGAAGTTGTGAGAATAGAGGAGTGAGCAGTACTGGGAGAACAGAGAAAAGTTCAAGCCTGTAGTTAGATAATATATGGATCAGAGCAGTGGGATAGACATGTAGGGCGAGTCCTTAGAAAAGCAGAATAGAAACAAAAATAAATAAATAAGCCTTCCTAGTGTGCTTTAAAGTCAAGGAATAGAGGAGGGGAGCAAAACTAAGCAGCTTAGTTAACCCGTGGGTAAAGTGATGAGGTGTGGGAGGAGGGGTAGAATAAAGCGAGTGTACTGGCTGACCTGGCTAGGGAGCAGTCCTCAGTTACAAGGCATTAAATAGGTAAAATGTAATAACACTACAGTCATTGTAACACATACTTTCTAGGTTCTTTAGAGTTAGAGTCTTAGGGAGAGGAGTTTGCTCTATCTTATGGTACGGGTGGAGTCCAATTGGTTCAGTAAAAGGTATGTATTCTTGGCTTTCAGGCAGGACAGATTCTCAGTCACTAGTTCAGGGCTAGCAGAGTGGAGTGTTTCTAGGTTCTTTAGAGTTAGAGTCTTAGGGAGAGGAGTTTGCTCTATCTTATGGTACGGGTGGAGTCCAATTGGTTCAGTAAAAGGTATGTATTCTTGGCTTTCAGGCAGGACAGATTCTCAGTCACTAGTTCAGGGCTAGCAGAGTGGAGTGTTTCTAGGTTCTTTAGAGTTAGAGTCTTAGGGAGAGGAGTTTGCTCTATCTTATGGTACGGGTGGAGTCCAATTGGTTCAGTAAAAGGTATGTATTCTTGGCTTTCAGGCAGGACAGATTCTCAGTCACTAGTTCAGGGCTAGCAGAGTGGAGTGCTACACACTGGAATAGGACGCCGTAGCCAGGGACATGCAACAGCCAGCGAGTCATTCAACATAAATTCAACACCAACCATACTATACTTACAATGATGGCAAAAATCACATTTAGTCATACCTCTTATCCTGGTATCAGTATTATGTTTAGATATTTCAAACAAATTCTTTAAACACCTACCCCTTTGGTAAAGAAAAACAGGACCCTCCCCAAACTTGGAGCTTATATTATCATCATCTTTGAATACCGCCTAAATTTTTTGCATAATCCATCTTATCAGATCACTGTCACTATTATAATTAGTGACCAATGAGCAACTATAAATATTTTTGATACAATTCTATTTACCTCTAGTCTGTTTAGATTATGGTACCCATCTGATAAAATTGGAATAAAATGACCAGACAGCCTTTTGGAAATAACTTATTTTTTTAGCCTTTTGATCTAACTCCTTTGCAAAAACATTCCCTCCATGACATGACATCCTCTAAAAAAATCCAACTCTATAGGAATCATATGGTCAGCTCTAATGAACTGCCCCCTCACTATAGCTTTTTTTTTTTTTGGTGCGGACAGTGTGTACAAGAAAAATGAAGCACGGTGTTAGAATAAGTAGGTTTCCTATAGATACTTGCCATATATGCCTTACTGTCTATATCTTTCTCCAAATACACATCAAGAAACACTATAGCCATATAATTAAAATCATGAGTAAAATCAAAGAAATCAGTAGTGTTATTAATGAAATTAACAAATTCCATTAAACGGACACTAGCTTCCTTTCAAACCAAAAAAATATCATCCACGTATCTCATATAAAATCTAAACATGTCATTATAAGGGCCATTTAAAATAACCTGTTTTTCACAATAAACCATGATTAAACTGGCAAAAAGTGAGCCACAAATAGACCCCATAGTAACATCCATCAGATGTGCATAATAATTACCCTCAAAATAAATACAAAAGTTTTTCAAAATGATCTCCATCATTTCTTCATAGGTGTTAATTTTATCTTGGGGGGTGTTTTCAATTTTCAACACCTCAATAAACCATTGTATACCCACATCATACGGGATCATGGTATAGAGGTCCTTAACATCTATAATCACAAGAAAGTCTGTTTCATGGAATTCAGTATTATTAATTTTCTCCAAAAAACTCCATGAATCTATACAGACCTGCTCTTCATCCAACAAAAGCTCTTTCAAATTAATATCTAAATATTTTGCAAAAGTACTTGTTATAGAATCTCTACCATCAACAATTGGTCTCATAGGTGGATCATAAATGTTTTTATGTATTTTGGGGATTCCAAATATTGAGGGTGTATACTGAAATAATTAAATTAATTTATCAGTATCCTGCCCTCACTAAAGATATCATTAATTTGTTCACAAGTATCTTTCTATAAGCAAGATTCAATTTATCAAGGCTTACCAACCCATATGTATCATTATCTAAAATACTTAGAATCCTTTTTATATAGTCATCCTGGTCCATTAAAACAACCCCACCCCCTTTTTGGGCTTCATAACCATTAAGCCCTGATTCATTAATTTTTTTAAATATTCATTTTTTTTTATCATAATCATCTCCTTATTAGCCAAATAAATATATATATATATATATATATATATATATATATATATATATATATATATATATATATATATATATTTTTTTTCCATATAAATATACCAACTACGAGATTGAACTACATCATGGGAAAGGTAAATTTCCAGTTCCGTGCTATACCGCGGTCACCATTCAAAGCTTTCAAAGTTTCAAAACTTCGATCATGTGGTCCCAACCATATGACTTTGAGGTATTGAAACTTTGATAATCTGATAGGCCATCATCTAGGCATTGTTGGGCATTTTTTGTTTATGCTGCCTTCAGATTTCTATATCCTGATTTTTAGTCACACCGATAGAATCCAAGGGGCGTTATGTAATGGGCTGGTGCTAATTGCCCATGTCCATGCTTGTGACTCAACCAAAGCCCTACCTTTACTTACAGATAGTATGCCACATGACTCAGGTCTCTACCAGTGGCTTATTAGAGGAGATATGCATGGACAAGCACCCTGCCCAAGTCCATGCCCCTGAAATGGCCAAGCTGGCTCTAGCCACTCACTACCATTCCCCTGCTTGATTTCTCCATGACTCAAACTGCTAAATGAATTTAGATTGTCGGGGTCACTGTCAGGGCACCATCCTTCCTTGCCATAGAGCAAGTGGGGGGAATGCAAACTTCTTACTGTAACATAGTAAAGTTTTTGCTTGTGCCTTCATTTATGAATTGTGCCATTCTAATTAGCCCTTTTGATTGCAAGCAAAATGTTCCTTATAAAAAAAAAAAGAGTCAGATATAAATTTTAATCAATCAGAAAAATAACAATATTAAACTGCTTGATATACAATGTCTGTTGACCAAATCCAACCACTATAAGTATCAGTTATGGGAAAAGCTATATATTTCTGAGCAGCAGACATTAATTTATTTAATAAAGCACATTAGTCAGCAGAAATACTGTAATTTCCTACATATATAAATGGACACTGTAAATGTGGCTGGTATATTTTGATTGCATTTTAAGTGGCTCTATGTGTACATTGAAGTACATCTGTTGTATTCAATATGACTACATTAAAGCCTGCTGATTCTTCCCCTCTCAGTAAGTAATCCCCATAGACATCTGTAATACAATAACAGGAGAATCAGTGCAGGAAGAAGTGAAGCCAGGAGAGCATGTAGAGACTTAAGGAGAAGTATAAGAAGGGGCTGATGGCAGATCCTGTAGCACCAGGAGGATGAAGACCTTTTTGTGTATCATTTTGACCATCCGTTTAATGACTGAAGCAGTCTGCTGAACTATAACCTGCCCCACTGCAGCCCACTGTTATGATAGGGGCAACAGGAGACAATCAGCAGATACAGTCTTGTAGAGTGTGGAAACTAGTCTGTATACCATTTACCAGAAAAAACAGGTTGCCTTTTTCATGTATCAAGTGTGGCCATGTGAATCACCACCACAGTCTATCCGTGTATGGTGACAGAAGGCATCTCCATCATTTTAACTTTATTTCTCTGTTGCTTTCCGAAATGTCCTTTTCAGTGGATTTAGTAGACAGAGGAGAGGCAGAATCAGAAGATCTAGGAGGAGCAAGAGTTAAGGACAGAAACATTATATGAAAAGCATGTACATTTTTAGCTTTCCTTCATAATGTAATTTTGTTAAATGCAGCATATTCCCCACACTTAGCTTTATTGTAGACCTTTCCAAAACAAACTGTGATTTAAAGAGATAACCTCTTTGGAGGTATTTGATATATTTAGGAATACTTGTTGGTAAGTTTCTTTAGTGGTATTGTGAGAAAAATCCACAGGAAAAACATTCAGTATTGAATCCAGTTTCCCTTTTATTTTTTGCATTTCTTAAATGGGTTGCTGAGCTGGCCTGTGGACTGTATTTAATAACAATCAAGGTCATAAGGCACAGACACTACAAATTTTATATGGTTTTATAACAGTAGTCATGGCTAGCCATCCAGCAGTGTGAGACTTGGCTCTAGGTGATTATCCCTGTTGAAGTGACACCCCGACCCCATGTGAAAAAATGGTAAAAGGGATTGTAGATGGATGCTTGGATATGAAAGTACAAGAGCATTTGCAATATAAATAGTAAACTGTAGTAGAAATAAATGCAGTCTAATACTTTTCCACAACGTAGGCTTAATCAAAAATAATACTGTAGTGCACTGAGTCGTAAGGAAGATCTAAACATCAAGAGTAATGAAAGGCAAGCTCATTCAGACGGTGTAAAAGCTTAACACTTGTCATGCAAAGTGTGTTTACAATATAAAGCAATTATTTACATTTATCTTTGTATGTTTTTTAAGTTAGGTAAGTTCAGGCCTTGAATAAAAGTGGAAAAAAACTCACAACAACCTTAGTTATACATAACATCCCTCAGTTCACACTTTATGCTCTCAGTATTGACATTCTTGTACATATTTTATGAGTACCATGGACATTGTTACACAGACAACACTCACAACTAACTGTATGTACCCAAAATATCATTTTTAAGATAAGAGCTGTATATATTTTCTGTTTTTCCTCATGATGTAAGGCATAACAAGGTCAAGTTGCCTGCCTAGTATGTGCATATCAAAGAAGAATGATTTAGGTTCATAGGTTCATAGGTTCATAGGTTTATACTAGGCTATCTGCCCTAAGGCATTTATAAGCCTAGCCCAAATTATTGTGGCTTACGCCACCCCTTATATGAAAAAATACTGTGCCCATTAGTTTGTTGTGCCTCTGTCCAGCAGTGACACAGAGATGATTCCTGGGGTAAACCTACGATCTCCCATCCACAGGTCTAGATTTCTCTTGAACAGAGTCAGCGAGGTGCTCTGCCTCACATGGACCGGGATTTTATTCCACAGCATAGGAGTCTCTGAGTGATAAATCTATCCCTCCAGCACGTCCTATTTATATCCGTGCTAAGGTTTAAGTCGCTTGCTCTAGTGGTTTTGGTGGATTTGGATTTTTTGAGGTGGAGCATGTCCATTAATTCCGGGTTGGACATGGCTTTGTATGTCAGGCACATGTCACCTCTGAGCAGATGGTATGCGACTGAATAGAGCTGGAGTTTCTTCAATCTGGCAGCATATGACAGATTTTGGAGTCCCTTTATCCTTTTGGTGAGGAACTTTTGGGGTCTCTCCAATTGCTGCAGATGTCGGGTGAGATACATCCCGAATGGGGCATTGTACTCGATCATTGGTCTGATAAGTGAAGAGTACAGGGGAACAATGACCTCACTAGATCTGGATGTGAATCCCTTCATGATCAGGTGGGCAATGTAGAAGGTCTTTCTAACCACTTTAGCAATGTGAGTGTCAAAAGAAAGGCCACTGTCAACCTGGGTCCCCAGGTCCCTGATAACCTCTTCTGTGCTTAGTGGATTGCCACCTATATGGTAGCTTGGGGTTACCTTGTTTTTCCCGAAGGGTATGACTATACATTTTTGGCGTTTAACTTCAGGCCATGGCTCTGGCACCAGCTATCTGTTTCCGTGAGTCCCTTCTGAAGGATATCCGTGTCCGATGCACTTTCCACTATGGCGCCCAGTTTGCAGTCGTCTGCAAACTTTGTCAGCCAAAGTCCTCCCATGTTGGCCTGTACTTCTGAGAAGTAGATGCCAAACAATAGGGGGCCAAGGACCGAGCCCTGTGGGACACCACTTGTGGCCGGCTTGGAGTCTGACACAGCGCCAGCAACTCTAACCCTGTGGGTTCTGTCCTTAAGCCAGTTTGCAACCCATCTTGTGACATATGGGTTTACATTTAAGCTGGTAAGTTTTTCTACAATACCCGAGTGGGGTATTGTGTCGAAAGCCTTTGCAAGGTCAAGGTAGGCTGTATGGACTGCCTTTCCCTCATCAATGGCCTTGGTGACTGTTTCGAAGAAGTCAACCAAGTTCAAAAGGCATGATCTTCCCTTGACAAAGCCAAACTGGGTCGGGTCCAATGTCTGCAAGTCCCCTATATCTTTGTTTATGAGCTCCATTATGATCCTCTCCATAGCTTTGCAGACTAGACTTGTTAAGCTTATGGGGCGGTAATTACCAGGGTCCGTAGAGGCACTGCCTTTGTGGAGTGGGACCACAGTTGCCGTACGCCACTCCTTGGGCACGTATCCTGTGGTAAGGCTGAGATTAAACAGCTGCCTTATGTGCGGGTTTAATTCCTCATTTAGCTCGTGTAGCAAACAGCCGGGGACACCATCCGGTCCCATTGATGCTGTGTTTTTAGCTTTAGAGAGAGCAGCTTTCACCTGCGCATTTGAGATGTCCAGGAGGCTACGCTGGGATAGTTATCTCTCCTTTAGGGGAGAGGGGTGAAGTTTGCACTGAACCTGTCTGCCAGTATGTTGGCAATGTCTGTGGGTTCAGTGATTTTGTATCATTTTGGACTAATTCTGAGCATATCTGGGAGTTTCCACCCAGGTTCCTAACATAGCTGAAAAAGGCCTTATGATTGTCCTTTGAATCCATGGCAATTTTTCTCTCAAAATTGGCCTTAGTTGATTTTATGAGTGCTCGTATTTTTACTAATAATGATCAGGGTGACTTCCCTTTTATGGATTTTGTTCTATCATGTAATAGCTTTCTCCTCTTATTGTAAAGTTTATTAATGGCTGGGGTCCACCAGACTGGACGTTTGCCCTTTGTGGAAAGAGTCTTGGTTTTATTTGGGATTGCCTGATCCATGCAGTCCTGGAGGTGTTCATAAAGGCATTTGTAAGGGCTTCCAGCTTGGGTTGTGGTTTCCTCTGGCTCAGGGGCCTTGAAGGATACCACACCAGTCTTGAGTAGTGTGAAGTTTGCTTTAGAGAAGTTCTTCACTATGGTCTTTTTGCTTGGGGTGGGGTGGGATGTGGATTACCAGTGAGATTAGTTTATGATCAGATCTCACCAATGAGGGATATACTTCGTGTGGAGCATTTTGTCCCCATGTTTGTGACAATGAGATCTAGTATATTTTCTCCTCTCGTGGGAACAGTGACTAGCTGTTCCATGGCATTTGAATTTATGAACTCCAGGAACCGTTGGGCTAGAAAGTTAGGGCTTGAGTAATGTTCCCAGTCTATATTCGGGTAGTTGAAGTCACCCAATATGATGGTGTTTGGAGATACATTTATACCCTCCAGTGTCTTCAGGAAGGCTGTGTGGGGTTCCTGAGTTTGAGAGGGTGGCCTGTAGCATGCTACAATTTGTAGAGCAGTTTTGCCTATGGTTAGTTGCACCTGGATGGTTTCCGAAGCTTCGTGCGTTGCCACCAACCTGGAGGTGTGAGTATCCTTTATGAATATGGATACACCCCCCTCCTTTTGTGGTGTGGTCCGGGTTTTGGGGCCGGAACGCATGATATGAGGTAAAACCTAATAGTGCGGGGTGCTCTCAGGAGCCTTGAACCAGGTTTCAGTTACAGCACAGACATCGATGTTCTCCATACTGAGAAGGGCCTCGAGTGCGTGCATTTTGAGATTTAGACTTCTGGCATTGAGCAGCATTACCCTCAGTTTCTTCCCATTTTGGTTTCTAGGGTGGTAGGTTTAGAATTTGAGCCTTGCCTAAAAAGGCACTATGGGGGTGGCAAGAGCCTTAGCCAATATCCGAATCCCAGGGTGACAGGTGCAAGCCGTCCCTTGAAGCAGCGTGGCTTGTCAAGCATGTCATCCCAGGCAGACAGACACTGGATCCCCTTTGAATGACACCAGACATTAAGCCAATTGTTAAAGCTGATCATCTTGTCTCTATATTGTGGCATCATTCTTGGTGAAGGAAGGATACTGCTCAGGGTTAGGGTCATACCTGCCTGGGCTACATAATCAGAGAGCTCCTCTATGTCTCTTTTCATGTAGTCCAGGGAGGTACGTCTCAGGTCGTTCACACCAGCATGGACAATGACTGTGTCATATTTGTACTTGCCATGGAGTGACCCGAAGTGCTTGTGTTATGTGGCGGATTCTAGCACCCGATAGGCAGCTTACTGTGACCCTCTCCTTGTTCAGCCTGGTGAGTGGGACGTCAGTGTGTCTGACTATGGAGTCACCTATGACAAGTATGTTTGGTGTTGTATTTGGCCTTAAGGGCTGTGACTGCTTTGCACACTGCTTTTGTGGTTTATGTGTTGCTTGTGGGGTGTCTTGAGGTAGCAGTTGTTTGGGTGTCTGCTTTGGAGGCCTCTGCTGTTTAGGTAAATTTTACTCAGAGCCTCCGAGTATGTCTTTGTGTGTTTATGTGTTTGATTCAGTGGAGTGGTAGCATTATGTGAGGCTGGTTTTGTGGTGTGTGTAGTTGCCTTCTCCTCCTGTCTGGTCTTGCCAGTCCTGAGTTGAGAGAGCTCAGCCTCCAGTTTGGCTAAATAGCTGCATCTCTCAAGTATTTGTGTTATGTGGGAGGAGGAGAGGGTTGTCTGTGTACATGAGGCAGTTATAACATTGCCTCAAGATTCCCAGATTCACCAGCTGGACTGGAGAGGAGATTGACAACTGACCTTTGGACATGCTAGAATAATATTAGGAAATCCTTAATTGAAAACAAGGGCCAGTGGGGAGTGAGGGTGTAGTGCTTTTAATTTTTAGTGCTGACTTATATAATTGCTTTAGTGAGCAAGTGCCAGGTAACTTGAGTGCAATGTGTTACAAGTAACTAAATGCAAAAACGACAAACAGTAACTTTCTTTCAAGTGAAACAAGGAAATAAGTACAGTAAGCAATGCAGATATCACTAGTGATCCACAGAAGCGCTGAGAAGTTGCGTATTAGGTGGAATTAGCTTCCAGGAAATAACAAGCAAACAAACAACAAGCATATAAACAAAGCTAGATTCAGTAGGCCTGGATCTAGTCTATGCTAGAGCAAACAAGGTGAACCAATTTCAGTAAGATACAGTTCAAATATTCAGGCACTATAAACCTTTAACCAGAAAATTCCCAGCTCAGAAGGGCAGAGTCCAGCCTCTTCTCCCACAAGAGTGCAGACCACGAACCTTCTTAATGTAAAATAACTGGCCTGAAGCCCAAGTGCCTAAACCAGAACTAATACACTTGGACACTGGGCTCTCAATCAGCAGTTCCCAACTTAGAAGGATGAAAGCTACCTGTCCTGCCACCACAGTGCTTGCCACAAACCTTCCTAATGTAAAACAACTGTTCTGAAGCCCAAGTGCTTAATCCAAAAGACTTGAATGATAGCTACACTTTAATCAAGTTACAACCAAGCAGTAATAAATACCATTGAATACTTTAGAGAATGTCTGGATTAGTGCTCAAGTTACACAAACAAAGCTAGATCCAGCAGGCCCGAATCCAGTCTATGCCACAGCAAACAAGGTGCACCAACTTCAGTAAGGAACAGTTCAGATATGCATGCACTATAAGCCTTTAACCAGAAATTCCCAGCTCAGAAGGGCAGAGTCCAGCCTCTCCTCCCACAAGAGTGCAGACCACGAACCCTCTTAATGTAAAATAACTGGCTTGAAAGCCCAAGTGCTTAAACCAGAATTAATACACTTTTAGAATAACAGACACTGAGCCCTCAATCAGCAGTTCTCAACCTAGAAGGATGTAAGCTACCTGTTCTGCCACAACAGTGCAGACCACAAACCCTCTCAGTGCAAAACAACTAACTGGTCCGAAGCCCAAGTGTTTAAACCAAAAGGCTTAGAATGAGTTACACCAAGCAGTAATAAATACAATTGAGTATTTTAAGATGATGCAAAAGTAAAAGAAGTAGGTAAAAACACAAGTACAGTAAAGAAGATGAAATTTTTTTTTTCTGAACAAGTGCTGAGATCAAAGAAACAGATTTGAGTGCTGAAACTAGAAAACTGGCTAGTTATAAGAAATAAACAAGCTAGAAGGCTTCCCTCAAACACAGAAGGGCTTGGGGGCTCAGAAGCCTACAAATAGTCTGTACCACTTAACAAGAAAGGCAGGAAATAAGCTTAAATTTTTTTTTTTTCTATTTCCCAGATGCTCTCTTTGTACACAGTAGGAGTGCCTGAAATCAGAATATGATCTCACTGCACTCAGTTGAGTGAGCAAATGAGATGGGCCCAGAGGCAGGCTGAGGGGCGGGCAGTTTCAATGCCACTAAGATTAACACCAAAACAAAAACAAGGCGGGTGGGTGGGAATAACTGAAGAGCAGAATAACTTCAGATAAAAATTCCTTCAACACTCCTTCATACACAGTTTCAATCAATTTAAATACTGTATTTTTTAAAAAAAAGTGCAGAAAAAGGTACTTAAATTCTCTTATACGTCCAGTTGAATATAACCAAGTTTTTAGCTGGCCAAGCTGAAGTTTTAAAGCTGGAATTATTTCACATGCACCAGTTTAAATATGCAAGGACAGGAAATCAAAGAATGTGGCTACCCCCACACCTGTAATTACTAGCAAATAACAAAATTCAGCCAACACTAGCTTTAGTTCAAGTTACTGAAGAGCAGAATAACTTCATATTTTTTGCGAATGCAGATTTATACTATTTGTAGTTGTTAAGTTTTAGTTCCACACTACCTAATGAAGTGTTAATATTTTTCCAGAGGTTTTTATGCAGTGTACTTCTATTTCTCAATCCTAGTAATGCTTAACTTTATGCATATCCTTCTTTCTTTACAGGCTTCCAAATCTCATTATTCAGATTTTTCCAAAAATGATGTATTGGTTAAACCCTTTGAAGAAAAGGTCAGGAGAAGAATTTTGATATCCTGTAACTCTCTCAACATGCTTCTTCAGACTTGCATTATTGACAGTACAACTGAACCAATAACAAATGTAAGTTTTGCTAACTTAAGCCAGTTTTAACACTGCTAGAAATAAGTAATTTCTTTTTTTATGGAACTAATTATATACAGGAAGATGAAAATTAATTTTTTTAAATAAATGGACCAATTTCAACTTGCCAAGGTTTGGACTTTCTGGAATGCATTCCCTGAAAAAAAAAGTAAAAAAAAAAAAAAAGTTTTTGTTTGTCTGAACTTTTATACACCAACTCTATAGTTGTATCATCTCAAGGAATTGTGGAAATTACCCTGAAAAGGACATCACTGGTGGAATAACTCACCAAAAGGGGCTGAACGTCAGACAAATGACCCTTGAGAGTTCAGTCTTTGTCCACCCATAGGTCACCCTATTATATTATCATTATGTCAGTTCCACACAAATACTGCATATGCTTATTAAACCACACTGATAAAGGTGTGGCTGATGAAGACATGGCAGACAGCAGTACTTTGGGAAAATAAGATTCATTTGTTAGAAGTGAGATGCAAAACAGCTATTAACATTTGTTTGTCCCACTTCCATTATAGTGGTGGTATTTGTTGACCTTTCATATCTAGTAACTGATTTCACACCTCCTGAAACTTCAAGGTTTCTTGCAGGTAGAGTTGTCACCTAAGGTAGTTTCTTAATAATACAGTAATGAAGTATAATTTTAAATAAATAATAATATTTTTTATTTTATTTTATTTTATTTTATTTTACATTTGTTGACCGGGCTAGTCTGGCTGGATACATGTCCATTTTCAGCAGAGGCCCGAGGAGAAAAGCTCCACTATATACTAGTAACTAACATAAAAACAGCACAGTAAGAGACAATTATAAGAATCTAAAGAAATATTCCAATGTAGTATAGTAACAGTACAGAAGCAATTCAACAAATGAAAAATACAGTAAGGATCGCTAATGCCATATTCTTTGCAGAAGCAGGAATTGAAAATGACAAAAGATAATAACAAACACTGGAGTCTATACAATATTTACAGTATTAACAATTATGATAAACATTTTGTGCCAGGGCAATAGTTTTAAGAACCAGATTTGAACAGCAGGAAGCAACATACAGGTTTCAATAATAGGTGAGATGACAGGTTGCAGTAATATATCTGGTGTAAAGAGAGAGTGACGCTATAGGAATAGTAATATCCAAGTGGATGATAGATGAGCTACAGAGGAGGGGTAGTACTAGTGAGAGAGACAAGTAGAGGAGATGGATGTATAACAAGGTAATGGAGAGAACTATAGTGAGAGTTGGATGCTGAGGTCAGTCAGGATTTGAGCAAGGGCAAAGCCAGTGAGATTTGAAATAGTTCTTTAATTGTGTCTTGAAAAGTTGTGATGAGCCTAAAGTAGTCAGTTCTGTGGGAAGTTTATTCCAGTATGAGCCAACAACATTTGTGAACAAGGAGTCACCAGATTTATTGTGTGATTTGAGAGTAGCTACTAGCAGTTTGTTAGCAGAGCAAAGGGAAGTAAGATTCCTGTAAGAGGCAACAAGGTTGTTAAGTATGGGTGTATTAGTAGGGTAATGGAGAATTTTATAGGCGATAACTAATTGATGTAAAAGAATAAGATTTTGAAGTTCAAGCCAGCCAAGCTTTTTGAGATTAACACAGTGATGGGTACGAAATGGGGAACCTGTGGCAAACCTGGCTATGCTATGGTAGGCTGTGGCTCGTTTCTGAAGGGTAGATTTTGATAGGTTGATAAAAGATGGAGAGGCATACAATAATGTAGAGTTGAGATGAGTTTGGGCTAGAGACACCCTGGTAGTTGCTGTAAGAAAGGGCTTAAGTCTATAGAGGGCACCTTAAGTCTATACCTACATATATTAATGAGACAGTAGACTTGTTCAGCAGTCAGTCATCTTAGAAGCAGACTCTTTGTACAGTCTTGAATTTCATTTTATATGAAGTACTGAATAACAAAAAATAACTTATATTAATGAATTTAAGCAAACAATGTATATCTATAATCATACACTGATATCATCAACAGCAGGTTTTTGATGCAGATGTGATGATCATTTTGCTAAGAGTCATTTTTACTTGTCTTATTTCCTTTTGGAGCTCTTAAAGCAGGATATTATACATATTTGAATACTTTGTCATTTAAATAACAAAATATTTCTGCATCTATTACAGCCATGAAAAGAAGTATTAGTGCAGAGATTTTGTCATTATGTAGGGTTTCATTTGATATCACAAAGCACCATGCAAATTGCCGCTGGTTCAGATTATGTGAATATATACCACACATGTATAATTAAACTGTCTTACTGTCCATCCTATCTGGGTCATGTCACATTCTTTGATGCTGTACTGACCTGTGACACGAGTTCCATCTGTGTTTCATTCTACACATTGGCATGGCCGCTTATACTGCTCTTTCTTAAGATGACCTCTGTGGAACCGTACACAAATATTTAGTGCAGGCTGTGCCTTTCAGAGGTAACTCTGTCGCCATTTTCTTTCTCCAAGCCATCCAGTCAGCATGTCACTGTTATGGTTAACCAAGCGCACTTACAGTTATGAAAACGTAGTATTTAATATGCATCACTAATTACGTGATACATGTAGCATTTAATATGCATAACATAGTTAGTAAGGTAGCTGACTGTAAATATCTCTACTGTTGTACAATTCAGACCCTTAGTCGCAGTTCTACATTTATCCCACGTTGTGTATGCTTTACTACATTGCACTACCTCATGAAGTGCTTCATGTCCAAGTTATTAATACAAATATTAAAATATAGCATAAATTCATAACTGATCATAAAAACTACCTCTTTTTCCTCTTCATCCCATTTGGTACGTTATAGCCCATTGTTATATATCAACTTGTCCTGCCACATTCATTTCAACAGTGTTTCCTCACAAATACTGGCTTATGAATGTAATTAATAGTAAAATATCTGACATTGTTAATACAGATAAAAGTGCAAATATCTGCTGCAGGTTGTGTGATAACAGGTAGTACTGCAGTACTTTTTTCCCTGTAAAGATATTTAATAAGCATATTTGCATAATTAGTCTGTGGAACTGTGAGTATCTTTTTTTTAATTTTAACTACAGTAATACTTTTGGTATCTGATGTTAGGGGTGAGACTGATGTGGCACACATTCCCACATTCTTGTCTATGTACTTATGGATTCAGGGGCTTCTGTTGTTTTGTTCTCTATATCACTTTCTTGTGGGCAGCTGTGTTTAACAGGCCTACTCACACTGCTCCATGGATTCAGAATGATGACATAACCATGGCTACCATGGCTCTACAATAAGCCTTAAGGGTGCCCGGAAAGTTTTCCCATTTTTTGCAAATTGTCTTTCTCCCTTAAACATTCCCTCCCCTCAACCACCACCACCAAATGGATCACAGTTTCTCGTTCTGATTCTTATATCTGGATTAAAGGTTTTACAATTATCCACAAGCGTCCTGTGCTACTAAGTTAAAGTTTTTCTTTGTTACACTCAGATTTTGTATTGGTTATGGTGTACCAGCTCTGGCTTGTAAATGCTTAGTGCAGCATTCTACTCCCTGAGATGAAGATACATACTGTTAATACATTTCAAATAATATTACCTTTAGTAGTTTGAAATTACACCAAGCCTTGTAGGTTTTATTGAAAACAACATTTTAATTGACTACACAGTTTAACATACCTACTTTCCTGTACTGGTGATCTACATCCTGACGATCAGTTTACCAAGGACACTGTTCTGTCATACCATCTTACCACCAAAATACACATGAAAGTAATTAATTTAAAAGCATTTTGGTTTGGGGGTACAGCCCACTTGCAAAAACATATATGTTGCTCTTTTTCTGTGTCCTGCAGTGGTAAATGAGACAACAACACAACAGTGCAGACTAAAATAATCAGTGCAGTATACTAAACAGTAGAATCAAAGTAATCACTGCTGAATTTGTGTCTGCCAGTACACTTGGTTATCTTAACAACACTAAATGCAAAGTTTCATGTACAGTTCTGAAGGAACTCATTTACTGTATGTTCAGACCTTGTTGCAGATGGATAAGTAATACTCTTGAAAAGTTACGTCCTTAGAACACAAAGAATATAGTAGGATTATTTCCTTCTGTGCTTGGTTTAACTAAATGGGAAATGTTGCTTTATTTTTTCATTAATTCTGCATATGGTCCTCAGACCAGCAATTTGTAGAGACATTTCCTAATACCTTACTTGCTAAGAGACATCTTGTAGCTTGGGGGGTGAGAATGACAAAAGGCAGGGGTGTATCAGGCAGTGAAGCCATTATATGTATCTATGTTGAGGAAGATTTTTCATTTAAGTTTCATATCACTTCTGTCAATCAGAGGTTGAACATGCAGGAATGTGCAGAGTCCACTTAATGAGTGTGCACATCTGTGTATGCTGGTACCTCTTGTGAAACAGATGCTGGTAAATCCTGTGCTGCACAGCTGCACTACACAACCAGGGTTCTCCTCATTCTCTGAGAGAGTAGGATCTGACCTGCTCAGTCCTCTGTCCATTCCGAGAGCCATTTCTCACCTGTGTATTCAGGTGAATACAGGCTGCTGATAGTGCAAACAAGCTGCTTGCAGCTGTGTATTTCATTGCTTGTAGCAATACTGTAAAACTATTTCAGGTTTCTGTGGCTAAGTGCATTCCATATTGAAAATGTAAGATTTTGAAATTGCTGAATGACAGCCATAGAATGTTAATAAATGGTAAACATATCTGATGTAAATATTGCTGAAGTGTGGTACATTGAGTCTTCCTTCTAGGGTGGCTGGCCTTTAATCATTTAGGTTCATAGGTAGGTACTAGGCTGTCTGCCCGAAGGCATTCATAAGCCTAGCCGGAATGTGTTGGCTTTCGCCGCCCCCTTAGATTAATTACCTGTGCCTCTGTCCAACATAGCCATTGAAGTGATACCTGGGGTAAACTTTCTGTTTCCCATCCACTCGTCAAGGTTTCTCTTGAAGAGGGTTAGCGAGGAGCTCTGCCTAATGTAGATTGGAATCATGTTCCAGAGCATGGGAAGTCTCTGGGACAGGAATCTATCCCTCCAGCACGTCCTATTTATTGTTGTGGTGAGGTTTAGATCCTTGGAGCATGTGGTTCAAGGGGATATGGTTTTCTTTAGGTGGAGCATGTCCATCAATTCTGGGTTGGACATGGCCTTGTATGTCAGGCAGAGATCACCTCTGAGTAGGCGGTATGCAACCGAGTACAGCTGGAGTTTCTTCAGTCGAGCTGCATAGGGCATCTGCTTGAGGCCAGTGATCCTCTTGGTGAGGTACTTCTGTGGTCTTTCCAGTTGTTGCAGGTGTCTTGTAAGGTACATCCCAAATGGGGCATTGTACTCTAGGATGGGTCTGATGAGTGATGCATAGAGGGGCCCAATGACCTCTTTCGATCTGGATGCAAACCCTTTTGTGATTCGTTGGGCCACATAGAAGGATTTTCTAACCACTTTGGCAATGTGATTATCAAAGGAGAGGTTACTGTCTACTTGGGTCCCCAGATCCCTTATTACGTCTTCCATATTTAGGGGACTACCACCTATGTGGTAGTTTGTGGGTACTTTGTTTTTTCCAAAGGGGATGACTATGCACTTTTTGTCATTTAGCTTGAGGCCATGGTTTTGACACCAGGTATCTGTCTCAGTGAGACCCTTTTGGAGGATGTCTGTGTCAGCCACAGAGTCAGTTAAAGCCCGTAGTTGCAGTCATCTGCAAAATTGGTCAGCCATAGTCTTCCTCTGCTTGCTTGCACCTCTGAGAGGTATATGCCAAAGAGGAGGGGTCCTAGGACTGAGCCCTGGGGAATGCCACTTGTAATCGCTTTAGAGTCAGACCTAGCTCCCGCAACTCTTACCATGTGGGTTCTGTCCATGAGCCAGTAGGCAACCCATCTCGTGATGTAGGGGTTTATGTTCAGGCTGGTGACTTGTCTATAATACCTGAGTGGGGAATGGTGTTGAAGGCCTTTGCAAGGTCTAGATAAGCTGAGTGGACCACCTTACCCTCGTCTATAGCCTTGGTAACTGTCTCAAAGAAGTCCACCAGGTTTAGAAGGCATGATCTGCCCTTAACAAAGCCGAAATGGGTAGGGTCCAGTGTTTGGAGGTTTCCAATGTCTCTGTTATTGAGATCCATGATGATGCGCTCCATAGCTTTGCAGACCAAGCTAGTCAGGCTTATTGGCGATAGTTCCCAGGGTCCGTTGTGGCTAGTCAGGCTTATTGGCGATAGTTCCCAGGGTCCGTTGTGGCTCCACCTTTGTGGAGTGGAATAAACATTGCTGTGTGCCACTTTTTGGGCACGTAGCCTTTGGAGAGGCTGAGTTTAAACAGTGTGTTTAGGTGAGGGGTTAGTTCATCTTTGAGCTCGTGTAGGATGCAGCCAGGGACACCATCCGGTCCCATTGATGCTGTGTTTTTGGCTTTGGAGAGGGCTGTTTTAACCTGAGTGTCTGTGATTTCAGGGGCACTACATTCTTTTGGTATAGTTATGGGCCCTTTTGGGGGTGAGAGGGGGGTGAAGTTTGCACTGAACCTGTTTGCCAGAATGTTGGCTATATCGGTCGGTTCAGTGTATTTTGTGCCATTCTGCACTAACTCCGAGCAGATCTGAGAATTGCCACTTAGATTCTTGACATAGCTAAAGAATGCCTTGTAGTTATCTTTGGAGTCCATGGCCATTTTTCTTTCAAAGCTAGTCTTGGATGATTTTATGAGGGAACGTAGTTTCTTGCTGATACTGATCAGGGATGTCTTCCCTTCTTGGGATTTTTCTCTCTTCTGTACTAGTTTCCTCCTTCTATTGTATAGCTTGTTTATGGCAGGGGTCCACCAGACTGGTTTCCTTTTCTTGGAGGAGTGAGTCTTGATTTTGTTTGGGACAGCATGATCCATGCATTCTTGTAGGTGCCCGTAGAGTGCATTAGTATTGGATTTTGCAGCTTGGACAGCACTATCCTTTAGCATGGGGGGCTTTGAAACTTCCCACCTTGGTCTTAAGTAACATAAAGTTTGCTTTTGAAAAGTTTTTCATGGTGGTTTCTTTGACCAGGGGTGGTGGCAGAATGTGGATATCCAGAGTGATTAGTTTATGGTCAGATCTAACCAGCGAGGGGTTGACCTCCGGTGTGGAACACCGGTCACCCATGTTGGTGATGACCAGGTCCAATATGTTGTCACCTCTGGTGGGGGTGTTGACGAATTGATCCAGGGTATTTGAGTTTATAAATTCTAGGAAATGTTGGGCAAGGGAGTTTGTACTTGAGTAGTTCTCCCAGTTAATGGTTGGGTAATTGAAATCACCCAATATCAGGGTGTTTGGTAGGACCTTTATATTTCCCAGTGTTTCCAGGAATGCGGAGTGGGGGTCCTGGGACATGGTGGGTGATCTGTAGCAAGCTCTAATTTGAATAGCAGTTTTTCCCATTGTTAGTTGCACGTGGATGATCTCTGAAGCATCGTGCTGTGCCACTAACCTGGAGGTGTGCGTATCCTTGTGGATACTCCCCCGCCTTTTGTATTTTGGTCCAGGTTTTGTGGCCGAAATGTATGGTATGAGTTGTAGCCTGGTAGTGCTGGGATGCTCTCTGGAGCCTTAAACCAGGTTTCTGTTACTGCACATATATCGATTTTCTCCATACTGAGGAGTGCCTCGAGTATGTGCATTTTGAGGTTTAGACTTCTGGCATTGAGTAGCATTACCCTCAGTTTTTTGTTACTTGTGCTATTTATGTGGTGCATTTTTCTTTTGAGCCTTGCCTAAAAAAGGCACTATGGGGGTGGCAAGAGCCTTGGCCAGTATTCGAAAGCCTAAGGGTGACAGGCGCAGGCCATCTCTAGTGAAGCAGCGTGGCTTGTCGAGCATGTCATCCCAGGCTGATAGACACTGAATCCCCTTTGAATGACACCAGAAGCCTAGCCAATTGTTGAAATTGATAATTTTTTCTCTATACCATGGTATCATTCTTGGTGAGGGCAGGATGCTACTCAGGGTCATGGTCATACCGGCCTGGGCTACGTGATCAGAGAGCTCCTCCATGTCTCTTTTCATGTAGTTCACGGCTCAGGTCATTCACACCAACATGGACAATGACAGAGTCATATCTGTACTTGTTCTGGAGTGACCTGAGTGCTTGTGTTATGTGGTGGATCCTAGCACCCGACAGGCAGCTAACAGTAACCTTCTCCTTGTTCAGCCAAGTGAGTGGGACATCAGTGTGCCTGACTATAGAGTCACCTATTACTAGTGTGTTGGGTTTGTTATTTTGCCTTAAGAGCTGTGATTGTGTGGCGCACTGGTTTTGTGAAGTATGTGTTTCATGGTTTGTGTTGGGGGGGGTGGAGGTTGCTTGGATGTCTGCTTTGGAGGTCTCTGTTGCTTTTGCAGATTTTTATTTAGAGCCTCTGAGTATGTTTTTGTGTATTTATGTGTGTTTTTTGCTGGTGCTGGTTTCATAGGTCTTTGTGAGACTGGTGGTGTGATGCAAGTAATTCCCTTCTCCTCTTGACTGCCTGGTCCAGTCTTGGGTTGAGAGAGCTTAGCCTCCAGTTTGGCTGTATAATTGCATCTCTCGCATGTATTAGTGTTTGGTGGAAGGAGGAGATGGTTGTCCGTGTACATGAGGCAATTGTAACATTGACTCAAAATGCCCAGATTCACCAGTTGGACCAGAGAGTACACCTGAAACTGCCCTTTGGACATGCCTGGATAGGTGCAGTGAACTGTTTTACTGATTTGCTGGTAAGGTCGAATAGAGACCCTTGTCCTTCTCTACAGTATAGGTGGGGTATATGTTTTGAGAAAGTGCCGGTATGAGAAGTGAATGGTTTGAGTGCTTAAGTTGAAAGTTTGTCTAGTTCCAAGGGAAAAATTGAAGAGTAGACTTTGTGCAGCCAGGAATAGTTATACCCTAGCTAACCGGCGCTGCCCAGCACGCATAACTGCGCAAATGCGGGTTTTATAGCAGGGAAATGAAATAGATAGGAATTAGCCCAAAATAGCCAATAAACTACTAATTTCTGGGCTAAAACCAGTCCTCCAGGGACAGATAGGCTGCTCAAAGCTCCCTCTCTCACAGCGATCAGAGAAACTTCCTTCTATCCAAGTAAGGTATGGGCAAACACAGAAACTTGTAACACAGCACTGAATTCAGCACTAACCTGAAAACTGGACTATACTAGCTTAGAAAGGTGGGAAAACAAGTTTTTTTTTTTCAGAAAATAAAGCAAATGCAATCAAAAAAACACTTAAAATGCACAGAAATGGCTATCAGACTTGAGTGTGTAGCCTACAACAGTTAAACAGGTAATTTAAACACAAAAACGACTTTGTTAAAGTTCAGGCAGTAAAATAATTACAATATGTAGCTGAAACAAGCTTTTTAAATCACAGAAACTCTAGAAAATCTGTGTTTTATGTGGAATTAGCTAAAGGCAGCAAGAAAATGCAGAAAAATGATACTTAGTCACTCCAAAGTCTATCTTCTGTCTTTCTGCTGCTGGAGAATTCTGCAGAGCACCAGGCAGGAGCTTGCTGAGCTGTATACTAGCACAGAAACTGTGCAAATGCGGGTTTTATTGCAGGGAAATGAAAGAGATAGAAATTAGCCCAAAATGGCCAATAAACTACTAATTTCTGGGCTGAAACCACTCCTCCAGGGACAGATAGGCTGCTCAAAGCTCCCTCTCTCACAGTGAACAGAGAAACTTCCTTCTATCCAAGTAAGGAATGGGCAAACACAGAAACTTGTAACACAGCCCTGAATTCAGCACTAACCTGAAAACTGGACTATACTAGCTTAGAAAGGTGGGAAAACAAGTATTTTTTTTTTGTTTTTTTGTTTTCATTTAGGTAAAGGAATGTAGAGGTAGTAATTTCACATGCAGAAACATAGTCACCATGCTAGTGTTGCTGTTTTGGCCAGTTGTGCCAGCCGTTGACAAGGAGAATGTCCACAACTATCTCTCAAGGCTGCTGTGGTGTCAATAACATCCTATTTTGGAAATGGATTTTTACTGTGTATCTTTATTACCATATTATTTAATGCTCTTTCACAAATAGTCTAAATAAACATTTGCTGGCATTTTTTAAACCAGCCATCATTCAAGCTCTTAATCTTGGTAGTGTTTGGAGGCGATGGTCTAACAATGCTGGTAGTCAGTTGACCCTTTTCTACACAGTCCATTGCATTTCTCCAGTACTAGCATTAATATAGTGTGCATTTAGGAGCCCACATCCCCCACATAGTTTGCAGTGGAATCACAATGACAATTATCCAGTCTGGGACATGTGCATTTGGATTGCCCATTGTTAAGGTACCCACTTCACTACCAAAAAATTATATTTTATACAAGCATTCATATTTAGCATTACCAGTCAGATGGTGCATTAATGTTTGCAGATTGTTTTCTTATAATACATGGACTGAAAGTTAATTCACTCTTTTTAAATTTTCGAATTATTTCCTAGATTGAGCCATTCTTTGTGAATTTGGCTTTGTTCGACATCAGGGACTTTCGTAAGGTTTCAGCAGACTTCCATGTGGATCTCAATCATGACCTTGTCAGACAAATGATTTCTGGCTGCTCTGAATCAGTGGTAGAAAATGGAGTGGAACCAGCTGCCAACTGTACTACTGAAAACAGTCTGACAGACCCTCAAATTAAAGGGTTCCCAGAGGAATGGCTACATTATCCAAAACAGGTGAAGATTTATACTTTCTTTTCCCATTATTTCTTTTGAGTAAGTCTATAACTTGTCATGTAATTCTGCATACTTTTGTTTACTTTTTTTCTTTTCTTTTTCATATTCACTCTATATTACTTCTGTCAAGGATGGCAAGTGGTTGTCTTGAAGAACATCAGTAGAGCTTTATTTTAGGAGAATCAGAGAAGCATGTTTTTGTGTTTGTGTTATGATGTAACAATGATGACTACTTTTTTAATAATTTTTTTATTGTATGAGCTTATTCACGGAAATATGCTGTTTAAATGACAGGGAAAATCTTATTGCTTAGGACAGATATTATCAAAGGCACCTGTCTTATTCATAGATTTCCAGGTGAAATAAATAGGCAGACTCATAAGTGAAAATGTCAGCTTCCAGTTTTGTGCCCAGTGCATTTGCAGCTATGAGATATCTATCCTAAATGTTCTATTTAACATGGCTTTAAATTTAAAATGTGCTTATTTATATAAACAAACAAAATATCCACTATCTTAATATTGATAAGAACATGCACTTTATTGTGCTAACTCCTTTCTCGATAAATTGCATATTTTTGGGAGAGTTGTTAGTACTCTCTCAGATCAAATAAAAGCAGTGCAGTTACTTGAGCTGAGACAAGGATAAAGGATTTCAAGGTAAGAAAGAGCTTATTAACAATGGAAAATCAGTGTGATAACCTAGTTACAGAATATAACATTAGGCAGGGTACTCAGGCCAGAAAGGCAGAAGACAGATAGGGGCCTTGGGGGCAAGGGTTAAGGAGTGCAGATGGCTAGATTTGTTCCTACTAGATGGTGTGTGTGTGTGTGTGTGTGTGTGTGTGTGTGTGTGTGTGTGTGTGTGTGTGTGTGTGTGTGTGTGTGTGTATATATACAGTTTTCTGGTAAACATTTGTATTATTCCTTTTTTTCAGACAAATAATTCCTGACCTATTTTGTAATGAAAGTCCCTGGGACTTTAGCATAATTTATGACATAAGCAATTAGTTTTCCATAGACAGGAGAACAATTTCTCAAACACCTAGTAACACTTCAGTCAGTACAGGATACCTTCCAGTTCTACTTTTATCTTTCTGGCCCCTAGAGATTCCTAACCATCAATTGCATATACTATTTCTATCAAGAGTAGCCCTTTTCTACTTTGACTGCAAATAGATCTACCCAGGTTTACTTGCAGTCCCCCTTCCTGTTTATTTTTGTCTTCATGACTATCACTGTACACCATGCCCCCTTCCCACTAGCAAAGCTGCATCTGTTTAAGCCCCAGCTAAGTTAAAATGGCATTGGCCTGGCCAATGAGTAATCTTGAATTTGAAAGATTGGTGGGCAAATGCCCAAGGAACAAGCTTAGAATTACCATCCCTCAGCATATAAAGCCACTGCAGAGGGGCATTGTCAGTGACTAAGTTTAATTCCCTATCTAAAAGATAATATTTTAAAGTTTTGAGGAACTGTTTGAGAACCAGGCATTTACTGGATACTATCCTAGGTTAGGTCACTTAATGGACAGGCAATATAAGTAAAGTATGGGACAAACTTATGGTAATAGTTTTCAAAGCCCTGGAAAGCCTTACCCTCTCTTTGTTTCATGGGACTGGGACATTTCCTTATTCCAGATACATTTTTGGACTGATGTTTTACTATTCTTCTGCTTATAATATTGCCCAAATAATTGGCTTCTACCATGACTATCTTGCATTTAGTTATTTGGCCAGTTTAGTGCAGGGAGTCCAAGGCGATCCAGCCTTAGGAAGATGATTTGCCAGTGCTCAGAGAAAAAAGACCACATCACTCAGATAGGCTACCAAATGCCCTTAGGAAAATGATTTGCCAGTGTTCAGAGAAAAAGACCACATCACTCAGATAGGCTACTAGATGTCCTTAGGAAGATGATTTTCTAGTGCTCGGAGAAAAAGGCCACATCAGTCAGATAGGCTACTAAATGTCCTACATGGGACCTTAGTATCTTGTCAATAAGATTTTGTCTTAGTTTCATCTGCCTCTCTGCTACTTTCATTTACGTTTTCTCTTCTGGTACTTCTACTTATAGGCATATTTCCTTGCAGTTTATGATGGCTTAATGCTGTGATGGCTTAATGGTAAGTCACTTTGGTTATGGTGTGCAGGAACCTGGGTTCAAGACTTGCAGAGGCTGCTTATTTTCAGAGAAGTAAATATTGCGGGAAGAAATATCCAGGGAAGTGTTATGGCTAGGCTTGTATAGGCCCTAGGGCCGATAGCCTACTACCAACCTATAAACCTATAAACTAGCTTCTTTTGTTGCCTTAACCTCAGGTTCCTCTCTTAGTTTGTTATGAACTGAGGATCTTTCTATGTCAGTTTCTGTATATACCTGTCTTATTATCTTACCTGCTGGAATATTCTTGTGGGACTCTGCATTAGGCTTATTTATCCCCAGGTCTGGTGTTACCATTTTGGGGGTCCCCAGCAAATGTCAAGTTACGAGCGCCCTGGAAACTTCCAGTCTAAGTATCATACTGTCACTGCTACTCCTCTGAAGCAACCATTTAGTTCATGCTGCAGAGTTTTAGTAGTATACACAGACTGAACTGTAGCTGCAACAGTTTTACATTACAACAGGCCACTGCACCACACTATATTAGCCAGTCTCACAGGGGAGACAGTCACAGTGATGGGTATTTAGTTGCAATAATGATACATTACAGCAACCTTATGTAAGGGCTGCCTAGAATTGAAACAGAGCCCAAGGCAAACTCACATGCACACATCCTTCGGTGCTCTCCCTGTTTTCTCACTATCCCAGGCTTCCCATACCATGCACATTACTCTCATCTCCCCTTTCTGAAATTTTGTCTTACTCTTAATTTTTTCAGGAATTCATGGTTTTCTATATGTTCTAAAGTGGATTTTAAAGTTTGCTTGTTGATTTTACAACCTTTCTATTCACTGATGGGTTGAACAAAAATTATGATTAAGGAAAAAAGGCTTTAATGTTGCTTTTTAGCTTTACTTTCCCTTGCATTCCTTCAACACACTTTGCGTGGCCAAGTTAGCAGAGTAATAAACGTGTAGGAAATAACTATATAATGTCAGGCAGCCTCTGCAAGCTATAGGGTTATAGATGCTGTTAATGTGCATTTTACAGCATTTTCCCAGACATTTGATTCAGTGGTTGCTTAAACAAAAATCAAAATCACAAATAAAAAAGAAGTTCAGTCTTTAAAGGAGATAATACGTTGTGTCAAAGGATTAATATTCAAAGTTGGCTAAATAGTAGCTCCAAATAAACTAAAACAAAATAAAAATGATGTTGTATTGTTTTTATTAGTAAATACTTTATGTAGTTTTGACTTAACATTCTTCCTCTACCTATATTTCAGAGTTGTTGTTAAGATATTTAACTGTGGGATGAAATATTTAATATGCAAATAAACGCAAATATATGTTATGCAAGTATTCAATGATGTCTGCAAATGCACATGTACTTATACATGTATAAAAGCAGACAATCTCACATTTATAAAGAAATTTGGATACACACCCTCCCCTCATATATAACCACACACACACATGCACATGCTTAGGGTTCATAGACATCTACACAATAGCAGCTAAAAGAAATACCTAACAGGGTTTGCAACACACACACACTTACCGAGCAATTACAGCCACTTTCTTGACTGGGTACACCTCAGACGCCAAATTGTGATCAAATGAATGTGCTGGCTCTCTCATTCATGCATGCACATGCGCACACACACACACACACACACACACACACACACACACACACACACACAGCAATTACAGCCATTTTGATTGTGTACATCTCAGGTGTCATATTGTGATCTAATGAATGAATAAATTCATTAACAACAGTAGTGTGCAAACAGTGCAAAGCATTACACCCCCTCACACACCATTCTAACTGGTGCTATTTCTTCATTTATTCTCATTGCTCTTTTTTATTTTATTCATTTTAAGAGCCATACAAGGTGAATGGAAATGATAGGTCTATGTAACTGCTTCTGCAGTTGCTTTTGTTTATTTTTATTTTTTATTTATTTATTTGTAATTCTTTGCTCTTTTTATGCTCAGTTAATACAGCCAGAAATGCATTTCATGAGTGTAACCAAAATGGTGGCCATTTTTTTTTCCTCCAAGCTTTGTAGCAGTTTGGTATCATAAAGTGTCTCCTTAGAAATAATGAGAAGTGGTTTGAATTGAAGGAAAGCTCTAAGGGCCAGTTGTAGAATATAGATTTATGAACAAGGATCATACCAGAAAGTAACAAGTAATTTCAGGAATAGGTGGAATCCTAGACATAACAGGGCCAGTAGTTATCTTTATAGGATGAAATAAATAAATCTGCATGCTTTCTCACCTGTTGCATTAAATGGAGGAAAGCAAAAACAAGGGTAATGTTTTGAAGTGGAGTTATGACAGAATATAAAAGTGTCTAGAAACAGAAATAAAATATATCAATATTATTATGAAATATTGCATTCAGAGCAGCTTACTGTTTTGTGGACTGGTGTTATAAAGTAGAGAAGTTTCTACATGAAGAGAAATAGATACCCCAGTTGGATATCAGACTACAGGAGAACTTGGCTCTACCCATAACAAGACAGGAAACGCAACTGTCTATTAAGCCTATTAGGAAGACTAAAGCCACTGGGTTAGGTGGTATCCCAGCAGAAGTATATCATGAGCTCAAGGTGCACTTGCACCCCCCTGGATTTTCTTAATGATATCTGCAAAAGACACTTTTTTCTATTTTATTTCGGCTTACTTTTTTTTTCTGTAAAAGACACTTTTTTCTATTTTATTTCCGCTTACTTTTTTTTTCTGTAAAGCCTGCATTGTTCGTAGAATCGGACTTTTAGGAAGAAATGTTAGCAGAGGTGGTGTGGCAGGCAGTCACATGACACAATGATGCATACTTGATTACTAACGTGACAAGCGTCAAACTCCTCCTTAAACTTTATAACTGGCGGCGACCATCATTATGGAAGACTGCAGGTGGACAGTGGAGAAGACTATCCTTCCTGATTCATGGCTGTGGCTATTCAAAACCATCGTGTGGTGGAAGGACTGGACTGGTGGTGGTGTTGGTACAAGAAGAAGGTAGGTTGGTTGCTCCACTCCTGAGTCGGAGTCCTTTTTTTTCACAGTGACTGAACACTTGGCGGTTGTCAAAACACAAAAGTGGCGCACTTACTTGAGATGGAGTTTGTGTGAGTGAGTAGTGCTCTGCACCTTCCGTGACCCCGTGTGTATATTTTGTGAATTTTGTAAAGAAAGAAGTGTTTCAGTATCCTTTCCCTCATACTTAGTTGAACCTCCCCCCTATAGAGCTACATTTTTCGAGTGTGGAGTGGTTAATGACTGCTCTAATTGCATTACTTAATATAACATACATACTTATTAATTGACTTATAGCTGGTTCTTCATCCTTTTTTCCAAAGATGTGTGATTCATTTCTCAGCTAGCAACAGGACCAAAGTTGCAAATTGCTACGTATGCCTTTGGAGGGTAAAAGGTGCTTCTTCCACCACAGTAACAGAAGCAATGGGGGGGACTCTAATTTGTCCTTCTAGAACTTTATTTAAAAGCGTTTGAAGTGCACTCTTAAAGTTAATCAGCCTGGGGAAAATAAAATGTGTAGATCCAGTCTCCTTACTACTTGGTTACAGTTATAGTTAGTGTCTTCACCCAGTATTGGCTTTGTTCAGGTATTTATTGGCTTCATCCAGGTTTTTTGCTAATGTTGAGAGCTATGGTAAGAATTGATTTCACTGAATATGTTTGCGGACTATATTCTCCCATTACTGGTTTTGTCTGGGTGTTATTTGCTAAGAGGTTGAGAGCTATGGTGAGAACTGAATTCACTGAATGTTTGGTGGTTGTAGTCACCCATTATTGGCTTTGTTCAGGTCTTTTGTGCTAAGAGGTTGACAGCTGTGCTATGGTGAGAACTGAATTCACTAAATGGTAGCTATTTAAGTTTCAGTCTTCCTCTTTCACAAAACAGTTGATTTGGCGTAGTGGTATGTTGCTCTGACTGTTTTGCACGGGGTCCCCTGGGTTCAAGACGTGGCAGTGAAATGTATGGTGGTAACGCAGCATTTTATTCTAGCAACTTTCAAGCATTATACAAGCAATGTTTAAAATGTGTCCCTGGTTTTTGTCCCCCCCCCCCAATAAATTTTGGCTTTTTCCAGATTTTTTGTGCTGAAAAGTTCAGAGATACAGCTGAGTGTCGAGTAGATTTTACAAGGAGCCGAGAGCTGCAGGGGAGCAAAAGTTTAGGGCTGCTTGTGTTTAGTCTGCTTGCATTGTTAATAGCACAACAGATAGTGTACTTGCTGAAGGCTGTGGGTTCTACTCCCACAGTAGGTAAATGCATTGCTGATGCTGTATTGTGTTGTAAAGGGGGTGGATGCTGCAGTCTTTTGGCAAAGATAACTAGTAACTATGAACCTGTTAACAATTTGCTACCCATTCCTTATTGTGGTATTGCTAGTTTTTCATTTTTATTGCATGCAACAAAAGCAATTTATTCTTCAAGGGTAACAGGCACTTTATTTGTAGATTAAACAATGACATATAAATTGTTTGCTAGCAGCAACCTCTTTATTAGTTACAAATTTTCCAATGTGGAGTTTACTACTTCAGAGATTGTGTATATTTTTTACTGATACTGGTGGACTTGAGTAGACTTTTTATGATGGTAATGTTCTGAATTGGGCAGTTTTGTCATTGGTGGATGCTTTTGTTTCATTGTTTACTGGAAAAATGTTCAAAACAATAAATTTAAAATGCCCTCTAGCAACTGTACTGTATTGTACAAGGAATATAATGTAATACAGTCGAAGGTGTATCAAAGAGCACGTGTGTGTTATGTGCGAGGGGCCTATGATTTTGTAGACAGCCCAGAGTTAATATTTGCCATTGGCAAAATGCACTTTCTCTAAAAGTGGTTTTCAGTGCTGTTTCAATGCATGAATTTCAAGAGCAGAGAAGTGTTAATGTTAGTCTATTTTCATTGTGAGACTGCATTGCTTTAACAGATATGTATTAGAGTTTGTGCTCTAAAATGCAAAATAAAACTTTCAAATGAAATCCTAAATCATCGAGAAGTAAAGCAGTATGCACATTAGTGTTTATGATAAATGGGGCAAAATAACCAAGGAATGGGACATTGGAATGGCTGCAGGGGGGAGGCTCCATTTGACCATGATTTGGTGAGAGGGGTCGCAAGCTCAGACAGCCCCGTTGAACTATACCTCTCAGTTGTCCATATCTTTGCAGAATGAATAGATATTTGCTGCTTATTTTGGTTTGTTCCTCAAATTTGTGACTTTCTAGCAAATCATTTAGGAATGAAGCCATTAAATGACAGACATTGAGTTTCAGATGTCATAACCTTCAGAAAAATGCATGCTAATGCAAGACTGTCTTTACGCTTATACAAGAGCAATTTTAGTAGTGTTTGTATGTTCCCCAATATATTTGGCCTTGTTCAGATTTCCTGCATTAAGAGGTTGAGAGGTGCAAATCACTTTGTAGATTAGGAATATCCAAACATCTCAATTGTCCCCAATTCTGGCTCAAAATGTTGCTCTCCCTTAATCCCTCCTCCAAAATGGCAATTTTGGAAGAAAATGTGGAGGGTTTACAATTATATATAACTGTAATGATCACTTATAGATTTCCTTTATTTCAGAAATGCATGTGGATGCTCTTATTTTGTTGGCTGCTTCAAGTTAACTGTTAATATTAAAAAGGTGTCCCTTTTTTGACAGGTATTTTTGCATCACATTTTGGTCCGTTTCATAAAATTGTGGTTTTCTGGCAAATTAGTGGCAAGTCATTAAAGATTGAAGTTAGAAAATAATGGCAGACATTTGAGTTTCAGATTTCATACCCTTCAGAAAATTTGTACTAATGCAAGATCTACCTGTTCTATTTAAGTTATAAGAGCAATATTTAAAATTGGCCTTATTTTTGGGCCTTCTAGTTCTGTGTATGGCTTTGTCCAGATTTCTTGCTCTGAAGTTGAGAGGTATGAGTGTCAGATCCATCACTGTCAGCCAGAGACATTTCATATTGTGACATACTTATTGCACCCCACTCCCCATTGTAGTGGCTCTGGATGTGTCCATGGAAGGCAAGGAGCAGTTATGCAGTGTAAGTGTGCAGAGTATTCCCCCATCCAAAGTAGATCACAAATACGACCGTGGCTTTTCATCTGTCCTTGATTTTGCAAAATGTTCTGGTTTTTGTACTGTTGATTTATGCTTCTTATTCTGGAACTGTATGCTGTCACAGTGCCCTGTTTCTCTGTTTAAGTAGCCATGGTTTAATGAACATCAGGTAAGTTTGTCGGAGATTGTAAGATGCAAGTAAGCTTTAGTAAGCTTGTCGGATATTGTAAGATGCAAGTAAGCTTTAGTAAGTATATTGTTAAAGAATTACCAGCATTGAAAGCCTTTTCGTTGTTGCCATGCAGAGAATATTTACATGACTAGATAATGTATGCCTTGGGTATTGAAATGCATATGACAGTATTTTATTTATTTTATTTGCAGTTGGTTTGCCAGGATAGTCCATTGGGCCAAATGAACCCGTTTTCAATGGAGTCCTGGGGAGAAAAGCTCCAAAACTAAGTAGGTTATTAATAGATATACAAATTATACAATTACACAGAAGTTAATCATACAAGAAATAACAATTTGCAAATAATACAACAAAACTAGAGCGAGTACAATCTAGTGATGAAATTAATGGGTAATACAGACTAAAGGGAAATTTAGCACAAAAGCACTGAGAAATAACATATTTGGAAGCATTTCATGACAATATTGAGGAATAATAACATATTAGGAAGCAATGCACAAAAGTACTGAGAAGCAATAACGTATTAGGGAAGCAATACTTGGGAAGTGTGGCCTAGTATATTCTTTCTGATAATTGTAGGAATAATATGTATGAGTTAGGGTGGGTAATTAGGAAAGTTGCAGGAGGAAACAGAGGAAGAAGGAAGATGGAGTTTGCAAGTGTTAATGTGGGTGGGAGCAAGAGCATTCCCACTGGGATACTAGATGTGAGTGAAGAGATCTTTTAAATATAAAATGGTTGGGGGTGGTTGCAATGGAAGGTGGTAGGGAGTTCCAAAGGCATGCAAGGCCATAAGACAGAAGATTTTTGCCTGGGGGACGAGTTGGTTTATATACTTCTAATAGATTTTGATTGTTGGACCTTAATACTCTAGCAGGAAGGTGCATTTTAAAGGCTGATGAAAGGGAGGGACAAAGGGAGGGATTGAAAATGAGCTTATGTGCAAGATTTAGTTGAGTATATGTGAGAACTGGGTAGCTCTAGCCATTTTAGTTTTGGAGAGAGGAACAGTGGTGGGTGGAGGACTTGTGGTTGGTAGCGAACTTGGCAATTTTGTTGTAGCAAGAGGAAAGTTGTGTTGGAGGTCTGTAGATTAGTTAGGAGTGGAGCTCCATAGAGAAGGGAGGGGATAAGAAATGAGGTAGAGGGTGATTTTGGTAGCAGGTGTAAGGTAATGATTTTGTCGGTAAAGCATACCAAGTTTTTGATGGATTTTCTTGATATTTAACTGTAGGTGGGAGTTGAATTTGAGCTAGTTATCAATTTGGACCCCAAGTAACTTGGTCTCGACACCAGTTCCAGGGGTAGATTATTTTGTCTAGAGATGTGGAATGTGTTTATATTGAAAGAAGTTGCCTTAGAGGCGCTGAATAACATTAATTTGGTTTTAGAGGCATTGAGTGCTAGGTGATTCCTTTTCATCCATTGCTCAGTTGTTGTAAAAGCATCTTGAGTCAGTTTTAGGAGTGAGGGATAGAGGTGGCAGTGCAGATAATAGCAGAATCATCGGCATATTGGATGATGTCTGAGAATGGGATAGAGTTGCGGAAATCATTTATAAATATATTGAAGAGAAGGGGACTCTGTATAGAGCCCTGGGGTACCCCAGTGAGTATTTAGAAATGAGGAGGTGGCCTTTTTCCATTTGACTGCTTGAGATCTGTTAGATAAGTAGCTGGAGAACCAGTTCAAGGAGGAGGGAGATAGGTTAAGTTTAGAAAGTTTAGTTAGTAGCAGGCTGTGAGAGAGTGTCAAAGGCCTTAGAGACGTCGAGTAGTAGGGTAGAAACAATTTGGCCAGAGTCGGGCTTTATTTAGTTTCAAGGAAGGAGAGGAGGCGGTCATAGTGCTATGATGTGGTCTGAATCCATGTGTGGGAGTTAGTAGGTGATTATCTAAGAGATGTGGAAGGAGTTGTAGTTGGATACACTTTTCTAGGAGTTTAGAGATGGGGGACAGAATACCTATGGGGCGAAATTAGTAACGTTGTTGTTGCCACCTTTATGTAGAGGTATGATAAAGGCCCTTTTCCAGACTTGATTAAAATGCTAATAAGCAGCTTTGCTAAGAAAGTAAGAAGGATGTTATCATAGAAGTGGGTATAGGTTTAAATGAGTGAAGAGGGAGAATTAGGGGCAGATGAAGCTGATGAAGTAGTAGGAGTAGGAGGAGTGGAGGGATGGGAGTTAGTAGATGGGAATGAGGAAGTAGTAGCAGAGTGGGGTAGAGATGGTTGGGGATGGTAAGGAGTTTTGGAGAATGTAGTGGTGTTAAAGAAAGATGACGATGGATTAAATGAAAAGAGTTAAATTGGGTAGCCAAGTCTTGGGGTATCTGGTTTAGAGATACCTTTCCAAAATTTCTGAGGGTTAGATTTTATTATTGTTTTTGAAGTGTGGAAAAGTAGTTTTGTCGGTTCAAGATTATGAGCTTTTTTACCTTATTTCGAAGTATTTTATATTCATTGTAATAAAAGGACAGGATTACAGTATTTTCAGAAGCTCATTACATTTTATTGCATACCAGTGTCTTATAGCAGTGCCTGCAACAACCAGCTCCACACTGAAGTCAAAACACAATAGCTCTGGTGGGTAAATGTACTCTGTAGTAATCAAAAAAGGCAAATGTTTAAAATAACTACAGCTTATGTGCAAACACAATAGGTAGTGATGAAACAATGCTCTGCTAAAAATGCTTTAATGCTCCACATTGCTGAGCTGCAGATCAGTTATCACTGGCTACCAGGATTTCACCCACTTCAGCTCAAGCACAGTGCAACCTTCCCAGAACTAATTGGCCTGACAAGAATTATTTGGTGGGGGAATAAGGGGGAGGTAGCATACCCTCAGGCGGTCCAGATTTTTGCCCCATATTCCTCCTAAAAGGATTGAAGTTGCTAAATGAGACATTTCAGTTTTAGATGTCATGTCATTTAGAAAATGCATACTAACACAAATCCTGTTACTCTTGCAATTTTCTAAGTTTCTGAGAGCCATATTTATAATCTGTCCCTATTTATTTTAGGCTTTGTCCATATTTCTTGCACTAAGGTTGAGGCCTTGAGGGGTGTGGTATGTTTGTGAGAAAGTGAAATGCCCAAGTTAGAGTTAACAGGTGGAATTTTCAAGTGCATTTTCAAGGAACTGTGAGTTTTAAGGAAGCTAAGTTCACTGCTGCTCATGCCAAGTCTATTTACAATGTGCAACTGTTTTGTTTAGCAAATGGTATCTGTATTGTGGTATAAAGTTTTAAAGCTATGTTAGTAGCACCACAAGTAGAATACTTGCATCTTAATGTAAATTCTATTCCTACAGCATATACATTTGTATGCTGCAGTCCTCAGGATGTCCTCCTTTGGATGAGATGCCTAATAACTATGAACCTGTTTTTCAGCTTATCATCCATTTTCTATTGCAATATACCCGCTACCATTTTTTAATTTAACATAGGCAATTTATTCTTTGACGGCAACAGGCACTGAATTTGTAGATGAAACACTGAAATATACAGTTGTTTTCTAGCAACAACATCTTCATTAGTTTCAGATATCTTTAATGTGGAATTATTCAGATTACTTTTACTTCAGCAGAGTCACTCAAACAAGTGCTGCTGTATAATACAAGGGATATAATTCAATTATATATTATAATTAATACAATCAGGTAAATCAAATAACTTTTGCATGGCCCTAACGGTGTGCAAGGAGCCTATTGCTTGAAAACAGTTCAAAGGTAAATAACCTGCCACTGGCCAGATGCATTTTCTTTGAATGTGGGTTTCAATGCTGTTTCATTGAATGTGAGTTTCAAAAGTAGAGAAGCTTTAATGCCAAGTCTGTTTTCATTGTAAGACTATTGCTTTATTTAGGTTTAGTAAATGCCTCAGTGTTTGGGCTATAATGTTTGAAATAAAAGTTGTAAATTAAATCCAACTGCCTGTAATCATTGTAGAACTAAAGCATAAAACAGTATGCACACAGATTTGAACAGTGTCTACAGTAAATGGGGAGAAATAGCCAAGTAATGGGACACTGGAATGGCTGTGGCTGTGTTGGCAGGGGGCGGGGCGAGCTATGTAGGTGGGGCTCTAGGTTTGCACCCCCCTGCAAAAAATCCTGCGGGCTCCCTTGCATGAGCTAAATCAGAAACTGGACCCAATCCTCTTGGAAATGTTTCAAGACAATAAGAAATAATCCAGGTGTGTCATCTGTGCTGCCTATTTTCAATGTTTTCTCAAAGCAGGGGAGAAATGCAGCTAGGATTACCATTTACTATCCCTTTTCAGTATTGAATGTGAGTGAAAAAATGTATGACCACATTTTGACCACAGGATTGCATGATTACTTTCCTGCAATGATTTCTAATATTCTAGCATAATTTGTTCCAGGAAAAAAGAATGTAGCTTGTTCAAACTTTGGTGACTGTAATGTTGGCCCAGTAATTAGAGGAAGGTACTGCAATGGCCTCTGATGGTATTAGATTGGGTTATTTCTGGAGGATTAAAGATACTTTGCAGCTCTAATAAAAAATTGTGAATGCTGTGGTAATCCATCATAGAAATACAAGGCCTGTGGTAGCAACTAACAAACTGCTACAGGCCTTTCCTATTTAAAAAAGAGAATAAGCTGTGTTCTCCATTCTTTCCTTTTATTTTTAGTTTCGCTTACAACCGAGCCCTTAAACTGCGTGTTACAAAAGGGACAACATATTTGGGGTTGGCGATGCAGTGGGCTGGAGATCACCTGTTTATTTTTCACCGATGATTGTTTTACTACTAACTAGGGATAACAAAGCAGATGCTGAGAAGATTTATGGCTTTGCTGTTGTTAAATTCAGGGAAGGCAGTTACACCGTGTTGACAAGGCAACACTAAACCCAATGGAAGTTGTCCACTTAAATGCTTTACTTAAAGTAAAAACCAACCCCAGTACTAATCCTCTTGACAGATTTCTTCTTTATATTTTCTGCTACTTCGTAGTTTGGAAGATGACAGACTTTTCATTAGTAGGAATAGTTAAAATAGAAGAGCTATATTTTGCATCCTTATTGTATTACATTCTGAGACGTATTACAGGTAAGAGCTTGGCTATTCAGTTTGTAAAGGTTAGTAATAGCTTGCTTGGTTGAATGGAAGAAAAAAAACTGCTGGTGAAGATTCTCTGCTTCAGCCAGAGAAGGATTTTTTTGGTTGTCCAGATTTCCAAGTTAAGCAGATGCCTTCTTTGTATGTGTGGTTTGGGTAAGTTTTTGTAATGTTTATGATTAGGAGTCTAAAGATGGCATGAAAGGCATTTGCTAGGGTCATTACAGCAGAGGTGTGTTTTAAATGCTACCCAGGTGTCTTGCCTAATAAACAGGATTCAAAATAATTCACTACACACAACAGAAATTATCTACTAACAAGCTTTATTTCTACTCTCTACTTTTAAACAGAAAATCTACTTTAATAGCATATTTCAGCTAACAAAACTAGTGGCACAAAACAGTAACTAAATAGAATTAATAATTCAAGACAGCACTTTAGCCATGCAGTTCAACAATTCTTTAAAGCATAAGAAAAAATAAGGTTAATACATCACTGGTTGGCACTTCATCGCAGCTGCCTCATCAACTGGGGAGCCCAAAACAGTCTGGTATCTGGCTGCAGATTGCAGCCGGAAACAGGCCCGAGCAATGTATTCATTCCACGGAGAACTCCAAACCAGACCTCTGTGAGACCCCAGCTTATATAGGCTGCTTGTTTACTCAGAAATCAAACGTCCTATAACTAGAATGTTCTCTTCTCACAAGAAAAGTACAGACTATGTGACAGCAAACAGGGGTGGTGGCCAGTCACCCACAGATGCTTCAGTAAGCCTGCCAAGTTCCCGTGATCATACTCCCTAAAATATGTAAACAACAGAATATTCTATCAAACTAGCAAATATATAAAAAACTCTAAAATACGTAAACAACAGAATGTTCTATCAAACTTGCAAAGGTGTGAAGGCAAGATATCAAGTCGAGCCATCACAACAACTTGTATTGCCAAGTTATAATGAATTGGCTTAACATCTCGCACTGCCAAGCTTCTTATGACCTCTTCCCTAAACACATTGAAAAGTGTAGAAATGTAAAATGTTAAGCTGAATATTAACTCATTAATAGCAGAGTGTCAGTAATCAGGCCTACACATAGTTAATAGTCAATTAGCCTATACAGTCAATAGTCAGTTTAGCCATATTTGAATTACACCAAGAGGTCTTCAGAAAGGTGAGATGGGCTGATAGTATTAGACAAACACAGAGCCAAGATATGAAGTTATGGAGCATCCTTTAGTAAAAAATGGGGGTAGTGGGATGTGCTGAAAAACTGGGATGACACAGATATAAGAACACCTAAAGCTGTGACTGTGGAAATTCAGGGGAAGCTGGTTTGCCATCCTTTGTGTGTCCTGCAATAAAACTAAAGTTGCCACCAAGACTTCTCTGTAAACATTTACAGGTCAGAGACAGTATGCAGTTAATGTGGAATGGCTGACAACTCTTCAAAATAAAGTTCCCCTCTTCTTTTATACTGAAAAATAAGGACTCAACATGAAAGAAGGTAAGTTATTGGTACATGTTTCTGAATAGTAAAGGGATTTATTTCATTGTAAACTAGAAAATATGCTACGTTTAGAAATTTCAGTATAAGATGACTAATTATTATCAAAAGCGAACTTTATGTCATTGTACAACTTACTTAAACCATATATTTATTACATGGAAAGATGGGTTTTATTTGTTCTAGGTAGATGTTTGCTACTTAAGCATGGTATGGATACAGGCTTCACTATAAATATAGACTGCATTTGCTGCTTTCATTCCAACTGAGAACATATCACATATATTTTTTCTATGTCCGTCTGATAGGACTATATGGATAGCATTGTGGGAAGTGGGGTCATCCATCTTGGAAGTTCATCTCCCTACCGAGAGTTATTTTTGGTGTGATCACTTTCTTGATATGCTGTATTCACAAAGAGCATGTTTTGCTGATATTTCTGAAAAGCTGTTATAGCAAATCTTTAACTGCTTCTTAATGCAAGGACACTGAGAACTGTGACCTTAAGTTGTTCATTTCTTTTGTGAACACATGCAAAATATTTTATAACTTTAGTGATACTGTCAATAGACCTGCGGTGGTGGTGCTGCGGTAGCTTTGTCGCCTCACAGTAAGACGCTGTCCGGTTTGATTCTCAGCTAGAGCGTCTTCTGCGTGGAGATATGCGTGAATGGGCGTACCTTCGTTGAAGGTTGTGCATCAGGTCTGGCAAGCCGGTACGTAAAAATCAACTGCCAATCATTAGCGGACCGGAGTTCCACTGTGGCAGCCCCTAACCGGGAAAAGCTGAAAGACACAAACAAAAAGTGATACTGTCAATGATATCAAGGACTTGGACATTTCCGGATATCAGAAACCACTACTGTATGAGCTATGCAGTTCTGTTTAAAGATAGAAACTACTAGTGTTAAATAATATAATAGGTTAAGGAGATTGTACGGAACTGTGGGACAGAAACATCTTTTCATTTTGTTGCATGAGTCACTCTGGCTTGCTCATTCATATTGTTTTTTGTGGAACATAACACACAGGGAACCTATAAGTTAATTGTGCATTTGACTAGAAATTTAAAAAAAAATTTTCTTTTGTAGCTTTTTCACACATCTTGCACTGCCTATCACATCCTAGTCCAATAAGTTCTCTGATGACTGATTCAGCTACAGTGTTTAGTACACACTTGTACACATTTTAAAGGCAGTTGACTCAGAATTGCTTCCCTGTTAAAAAAAAAAAGACAATAACTGGCTTGTCTGGATACTATAACCAATCAGATGCCTTGCTTCACTGAAGTGGACCTAATTGAGTGCAGCTTACTGACAAATCAAAAAAAAAAAACACAGAAAAAGTTTGCGATAGTGAGGTACCGAGGAACATATGGACAATTACAAAATGCCACGGATTTGAATTTTGTAAGTATGCTGTACCACTGTTTTTACTTTTTTTTTTTTTTTTTATGAGTTGAATGAACAGAGGAGATGGAGAAACCTGTAGCTGCTGCTTGGGGACCCTCATCTGCGGGGAGATAATTGGGGGACCCCGCAGCTGCGGGTTCCGTGGGTACCTAACACCATCTATGTTTATCCCATCCACCCATTACCAAACCTTAGTTCTTTTTGAAGTTTCTAATTCCATATCATTTTTTTCTTTGATGGGTCTATTTATGTCTGGCAGTTCCCCAGGTTTTATGCCACCCCCATTTTCCAACGTTCTTTGAAGTTGGGAAAGTATTAGCCAATTATCACATCATATGTTAAGTTAGATACTAAAGCTACTTGGTGGAATGGTTTGCCGAAGAGTTACATGTTACTTTTTTACTCCTACATAGAAACATCAGTTATTCTTTATTAACAGTTATATGCTTGCACACATATTGTAAGTTAATTAATGTGCATATACTCTCTCTGTCGAATAAATTTTGTAACTGTTTTTTTCCTGTTATAAAAATAGTATGTTTAACAAGTATAATGACAAAAGACATTCAGCAATTCTTCTACCAGATCCAGTACAAATGTAGCATTATCACATTCCGTAGGCATACTTTCAGGCACAAACTGCTTACCAGCCTGTTGGCTAACATAACTAGTTTTGCAGGTCCAACACTGTTGTCAGTTGATCTAAAAAAACTCCTCTGTGTCCTGGCATAGAAATTTTAAAACAAACTAGTTTAGAAAGTTGTTCTTTTTCTTGTTTACAGACAGTGATACAGATGTAGGTAAGGGCTTGCTAGTAGCCCTTGCCAGATGTGGGCCAGATTTAGACTTTTCTACTTCAAAAATACCAAGCATTCTACTGAAACTGTTAAGATAAAAAAAAAATGTAGGGTTACACTGAGATACCCATTTTCTTAAATTACCTGTTAATGCCTTTTTACTTTATCTATAGCCACTATTTATAAAATCCATTTTGTATCTGTTATATCCTGTTCTTGCCACAGTTTTAAAATATGCATTAGATCAGCCCTTTGTGATCTTACCGATTTGTCCATATGAATATCCATTTATGAAACTTATGAAACACTATCGACCGCCACCAGTACTGTTAGCCAGCAGGGTGCTGGTGGATATTGGGCTACTGTTGGCCGAAGGAGAAGAGGAGGGGGAAGGCATGACCGAAGGCAGGAAGAGAGGAGGAAGGTTAAGAGTGTAGTAGTGAGGGTAGGAACTTTGAATGTTGGCAGTATGACTGGTATAGGGAGAGAGCTAGCTGATATGATGGAGAGATGGAAGGTTGATATATTGTGCGTGCAAGAGACCAGATGGAAGGGAAGTAAAGCCAGGTGTATAGGAGGCGGTTCAAATTGTTCTATCATGGTGTGGATGGCAGGAGAAATGAGGTAGGGGTTATCCTAAAGGAACAGTATGCCAAGAGTGTTTTGGAGGTGAAGAGAGTGTCTGATAGAGTGATGTTTATGAAGCTTGAAATTGATGGTGTAATGATGAATGTTGTTAGTGCATATGCTCCACAAGTTGGGTGTGTGATAGATGAGAAAGAAAAATTTTGGAGTGACTTGGATGAAGTGATGGTGAGTGTACCCAAGGGTGAGAGACTACTGATTGGAGTGGACCTCAATGGGCATGTTGGTGAAGTGAAAAGAGGGGATGAGGAAGTGATGGGTAGGTATGGTGTTAAGCAGAGGAATGCAGAAGGTCAGATGATTGTGGATTTTGCGAAAAGGATGGACATGGCTGTGGTGAATACGTATTTTAAGAAGAGGGAGGAGCATAGGGTGACATACAAGAGTGGAGGAAGATGTACACAGGTGGATTATATCCTATGTAGGAGGGCCAGTCTGAAGGAGATTGGAGACTGTAAAGTGGTGACTGGGGAAAGTGTAGTTAAGCAGCATAGAATGGTGGTCTGTAGGATGACGTTGGTGATCAAGAAGAGGAGGAGGAGTGTGAAAGCAGTGCCAAGGATTAAATGGTGGAAGTTAAAAAAGGGTGATTATGAGGTGGAGTTCAGGGAAGAGTTAAGACAGGCACTGGGAGGCAGTGAAGAGTTACCGAATAGCTGGGTAACTACAGCAGAGCTAGTAAGGGAGACTGCTAGAAATGTGCTTGGTGTGACATCTGGACAGAGGAAGGAGGACAAGGAGACCTAGTGGTGGAATGAGGAAGTACAGGAGAGTATACAGAGGAAGAGGCTGGAAAAGAAGAAGTGGGATTGTCAAAGAGATGAAGAAAGACATGAGCATAAGGAGATTAGACGCATGGCAAAGAGAAAGGTGGTGAAGGCTAAGGATAAGGCATATGGAGTGTTGTATGAGAGATTGGACACTAAAGAGGGAGAAAAGGACCTGTATTGATTGGCTAGACAGAGGGACAGAGCTAGGAAAGATGTGCAGCAGGTAAGGGTGATAAAGGATAGTGAGGGAAACGTACTCACAAGTGAGGAGAGTGTGTTGAGTAGATGGAAAGAGTACTTTGAAGGGCTGATGAATGAAGAGAATGAGAGAGAGAGAGAGAAGGTTGGATGATGTGGGGATAGTGAATCAGAAAGGAAACAGATTAGCAAGGAGGAAGTAAGGACAGCTATAAAAAGGATGAAGAATGGAAAGGCTGTTGGCCCAGATGACATACCAGTGGAAGCATGGAGGTGCTTAGGTGAAATGGCAGTGGAATTTTTAACCAGATTGTTTAATGACATTTTGGAAAGTCAGAGGTTGCCTGAGGAGTGGAGAAAAATTGTTTTGGTACCTATCTTTAAGAATAAGGGTGATGTACAGAGCTGCAGTAACTACAGAGGGATAAAATTGATCAGTCACAGCTGGATGTTATGGTAAAGAGTAGTGGAAGCTAGGTTAAGAAGGGAGGTGATGATTAGTGATCAGCAGTATTGTTTCATGCCAGGAAAGAGCACTACAGATGCAATATTTGCTCTGAGAGTGTTGTTGGAGAAATACAGAGAAGGTCAGAAGGAGTTGCATTGTGTCTTTGTGGACTTAGAGAAAGCATATGACAGGGTGCCTAGAGAGGAGTTGTGGTATTGTATGAGGAAGTTGGGAGTGGCAGAGAAGTATGTAAGAGTGGTACAGGATATGTACGAGGGTAGTGTGACATTGGTGAGGACTGCAGTGGGAGTGAAAGATACGTTTAAGGTGGAGGTGAGATTACATCAAGGATCAGCTCGGAGCCCTTTCTTATTTGCAGTGGTGATGGACAGGTTGACAGATAAGATCAGACAGGAGGCCACGTGGACTATGATGTTTGCAGATGACATTGTGATATGTAGTGAGAGTAGGGACCAGGTTGAGGAGACCCTGAAGAGGTGGAGATATGCTTTAGAGAGGAGAGGAATGAAGGTCCGCAGGGCTAAAACAGAATATATGTTTGTAAATGTGAGGGAGGGTAGAGGAATAGTGAGGATGCAGGGAGTAAAGTTGGTAAAGGTGGACAAGTTTAAGTACTTGGGATCAACAGTTCATAGTAATGGTGAGTGTGGAAGAGAGTTGAAGTAGAGACTACAGGCAGGGTGGAATGGGTGGAGAAGAGCGTCAAGAGTGATTTGTGATAGATGGGTACCAGTAAGAGTGAAAAGGAAGGCCTACAAGAAGGTAGTGAGACCAGCTATGTTATATGGGTTGGAGATGGTGGCACTGACGAAAAGGCAGGAGTCAGAGCTGGATGTGGCAGAGTTAAAGATGTTAAGAATTGCACTGGATGTGACTAGGATGGACAGGATTAGGAATCAGTATATTAGAGGGTCAGCTCAGGTTGGACAGTTTGGAGACAAAGCAAGAGAGGCGAGATTGCATTGGTTTGGACATGTGCTGAGGAGGGATGCTGGGTATATTGGGAAAAGGATGCTAAGGATGGAGATGCCAGGTAAGAGGAAAAGAGGAAGGCCTAAGATAAGGTTTATGGATGTGGTGAGAGAGGACATGCAGGCGGTTGGTGTGACAGAGCAAGATGCAGAGGATAGGAAGAAATGGAAACAAATGATCCACTGTGGTGACCCCTAATGGGAACAGCCGAAGGAAGATGATGATGGTGATGATGATGATGAAACACTAGCTCTGTAATATTTCTTTCTTCAATATTTTTAATAATTATCTGCATCAGCATCTTCGAGTACATATAGGCTTTTAGGGAGTCAAATGTGATGCTAGAATCCTAGCCCACTCCCCTTGAGACCATTTTTCTCTTGTTGCACCTTGTTTGAATGTTACTAGGCAGGCCTCAATGTCAAATTCATATCTGAGATTCTTCAGTGGAGTACCAGTGTCCAGAAATCCCAGCAAGGTGCCCTAATTTACATGATTTAAAAGGGTACTGGGCTACAGTTGAAGGTTTAATAGCTGTTGGTCAGTCACTCTACATTGCTTCCAGAGAGATGTAGTAGCCTTCATCTAAATCTCAAGTAACGTTTCCATTTTTTGGACATCAGTAGAATCAGCTACAGTACTCACATAAGTAGAGGCCAGTCCTGTCCTCTACTATGACAGTTCTGTTCCTTTCTTCTAATTTTCCCAAGTGTTCAGGGTTTCTAATACTGTGAGAGGAATGGACCCCATTCCTAATTCAGAGTATAATTAAAATTCATGAAATTAAATTGTCTCAGTCTTTGATGATTAGCAATCATGCTCTTCTCAGCACCTGCAGTAGACCCATAAGTGTCACCTTCTGTAGCACATGCTTTATATATTAGCAGCACATTTAAGTATGTTTGGAAATTCTTTTTTTAATTAGCATTGTGCAACTGTATCACTTTTTTTATTTCACAGCAATAAATATTTGTTCTTGCTTCTACTTTCTTGACTCTTGGTATTGGATGATCGTTTATAATAAATACTTTATTTTCAGTAATTCTTGGTGGTTCCTATATCCCTTGCTTCTCAGCTACCCATAATGTGTTTTAGTGTTTGCACACTCCCAGCTGTGCCTTTCAGTGTTCTGTATTACAACCAGAATCAAGTGTACAGGTATTTTTAAATTCTGCACTACAAAACCTTTATTTGTCTGTCTCTCACACTTTTCTGTAGACTTTAGAATCCAGCATATATGTAGTCGACTAACTTTAGGTGCCATCATTAACCTTTCATTTATTGGATTCAATTCTCTACAGCCATTCATGCATCAAATCCTGTTTCTAATTTGGATTTCTTTATGGACACTGAGGTAACACAAAAATTGACTGATTATCTTCTTACAAAGTATTACAGATATTAAGTACTCAGGGAGAATGAAAAAGAAGCAAAGTGAGCATCAACAACTATCTTTTAACCAGTAATGGCAGCAGTGCACGTTATGTCCAGGTGGGAACTACTCTAAGGAAATTATTCAGGTACGAAATGGTCACAGTCCACAGTTACAGAAAAACCACAATTTGTTGCCCATTGAAAAAATACCAATATATTAACTTTGTTCAGTGGGTAACATAAAACTAGTCAGAAAGCCAATTCATTAGACTTCAAAGCCAAGGGTTATTTACAAAGGACAGATACTTTCCTTCAGCTTGAGGAATAGCACAAATGAAGATGAGCAGCTTTTAATACACATCATATTTATTTATTATTTATTTATTGACATTTGTTAACCGGGTTAGTCCAACTGGGCTTGTGGCCGATTTTCAGTGGAGACCTGAGGACAAAAGCTCCAATACATGAACAAAATTATGGAAATTTGTACTTTAACAGCAACATTTTGAACAGAGAAAACTAGGTTAAACAAAGAAATGTATTTAAGCATCAAAATGTCAATTATATGAAAAAATGTAAATAAAAGGTAGAAATTGTAATGGATGCACCTTTTTTTTTGTTTGTTTTAATAATGATGGTAGAAATTATATTTACATATTTACACACAGAGTTTTAACCAGCAAAACTGATTAGAAAAACATTAGTATGTAACCTAAGATAATGGAGTACTTATGTGAGAGAGGAGGAGGAAGAAAGGTATTACTGTGTGGTGCTTAAGTTGGTGCCTGACAATGGCAAAGTTTGGAGTTAAGTAAGTAAAATTTGACTTTTTCTTTAAAGTGCGTGGGGTGGATGATGGAACGTATATCTATAGGGAGTTTGTTCCAGGCTTGTGCAATGGAGCATTTGTATAGGTGTTTGCCTATAGTTTTATTTGGTTGGTATGTGAGCAGTAGTTGCTGACTGGAAGTACGCAGAGTCCTAGGTGGTGTATACATAGAGATGAGTGAAGAGAGAGCAGGACAGGATGCAGGCTTATTAAGAATGAAATGCAACATTTGAAGTTGAGACAGAAGTAGGAGCTGGGGAAATTCAAGCCACTGGAGTGAGTTTAAAGCAAGGCAGTGATGTGCACTGTAAGGTGAGTTTGTGACAAACCAAGCTATTTTGTGATAGGTCTGTTGGAGTTTGTTCAGGGTTGTGGTTTGAATGTTAGTGAGTACAGGGGCAGCATATAGGAGGGAGGGAAGGAAGAGGGCTTGTGCAAGGGAGAGTCTAGCAGTGGTAGTGGGAATTATTTTATTTATTATTTATTTTCATTCAGGAATCATCACATCTAAGCAGTGTACAGACCATTGTATAGTTCATCTTTCTGATAAATTTGTACTGTTGCTTCATTTCAGTCTACTGCTTATAGACAGAAAGCACAATTTATTTAATTGCCTCTGTATTTATCATATACAAAATTAATTCTTACACAAGAGAACAGTTTCTCAAATATCTTCTAATGTTTCCTTCAGTACTGGGTATATAAATTCTCTGACTGCAGCTAGTCCCGCTTTGGTTTCCTGTTTCCTTGGAGTCCTCCCTGCCTGCTTGTTTTTGAATTAAAGACATACAGAACAATAGTTAGGTTATCTGGTGCCCAATGTAAACTGAAACTAGAGGAACAAGGAAAAAAATTCTCAAAGTTGAAGCCTTATAATATATATATATATATATATATATATATTAAATTATGAAAAAATAAATAAAACAAAAGCAAGATGCTACAAATGTAATATAATCAACATACTCCAAATGCTTCAGACCTTCAGCCATCAGAACCACAAATGCAATATCCATTTTAATTTATGAAGCTGCTAATGTACCCCCACACCCTCACTCCTACAGATCTCACCCTTCTTAACAGCTTGCTCCTTTTACCCTGCCCTAGTTATGGCTCTGTATACACACACACACACACACACACACACACCCACCCACACTTATATATATATATATATATATATATATATAGAGAGAGAGAGAGAGAGAGAGAAAGAGAGAGAGGTTTTCTATTTAAAAATCCTGAACATGAAAATCCTGAGACCATAATATAAAAAGACCAAATCACTTAAGAGGTAACCATTTGAAAAGTCGGGACCTTCTAGAGCAAGTCCCAAAAAGTGGAGACTAAATGGCTGAAAGGATGGAGTTACATATATTAAATCCAAAATGGCCATTTCTCATAATATTTCCTTTTCTATGAGGTATAGCAGTCTTGGAGTTGGTATATATGCATATATATATATATATATATATATATATATATATATATATATATATATATATATATATATATATATATATGCATATATATATATATATATATATATATATATATATATATATATATATATATATATATAATATAAATGTACACACCATTATTAAAATGCCAAGTTTTTGTTATATAAAAAATGAGACCGCAATAAATCATTTCAAAACTTTTGCCATCTTTAATGTGACCTATAACCTATACAATTCAATTAAAAAACAAACAAATCTGTTGGGTGAAAAAATATAAAAAATAAAAAAACATACAATACACTTGTTGCATAAGTGTGCACACCCTTAAACTAATACTTTGTTGTGTGTGCACACCCTTAAACTAATACTTTGTTGAAGCACCTTTTCATGTAATTACAGCATTCAGTCTTCTTGGGTAGGAGTCTATCAGCATGGCACATCTTGACTTGGCAATATTTGCCCACTCTTCCTTGCAAAAGTGCTCCAAATCTGTCAGATTGTGAGGGCATCTCTTGTGCACAGCCCTCTTCAGGTCACCCCACAGATTTTCTATTGCATTTAGGTCTGGGCCATTCCAAAACTTTAATTTTCTTCTCGTGACGCCATTCTTTTCTTGATTTGGATGTATGATTGGGGTTATTGTCATGTTGAAAAGTGAAATTCCTCTTCATCTTCAGCTTTCTAGCAGATGCCCGAAGGTTTTGGGCCAAAAGTGACTGGTATTTGGAACTGTTCATAATTCCCTCCACCTTGACTAATGCCCCAGTTCCAGCTGAAGAAATGCAAACCCAAAGCATGATGCTGCCACCACCATGCTTCACCGTGGGGGTGGTGTTCTTTTGGTAATACGAAGTGCTGAGTTTGCGCCAAAAGTACCTTTTGGAATTGTGGCCAAAAAGTTCAACCTTGGTCTCATCAGAGTATAACACATTTCCCCACATGCTTTTGGGAAACTTCATATATTGTTTTGCAAATTTTAGCCAGTCCTGGATGTTTTTCTGTGTAAGAAAAGGCTTCCATCTTGCAACTCTACCCCATAGTCCAGACATATGGAGAATACGGGAGATTGTTGTCACATGTAGTACACAACCAGTACTTGCCAGAAAATCCTGCAGCTCCTTCAGTGTTGCTGTAGGTCTCTTGGCAGCCTTCCTGACCAGTTTTTGTCTTGTCTTTTCATTAATTTTGGAGGGACTTCAAGTTCATTGCAACATCACTGTTGTCCCATATTTTTCCACTTTTTGATGACTGTCTTCACTGTGTTCCATGGTATATCCAATGCTGTGGAAATTTTTTTGTACCCTTCTCCTAACTGATACATTTCAACAATGAGATCCCTTTGATGCTTTGTATGCTGTCTGAGAACCATGGCTTTTGCTGTAGCAGACAACTGAGCAAATGTCAGAAAAATCCTACTGGAACAGTTGAACTTTATTTGGGGCTAATCAGAGTCTCTTTAATTGATGGCAGGTGTGTACCCAAGAAGACTGAATGTTGTAATTAAATCA
>NC_056734.1:444240135-444322635 GCF_019279795.1 Protopterus annectens | reverse complement strand
ATGTTAATGGTCTATACTGTGTTCCATTGTAACAAGCAATTTGCTGATTTCTTTGCTCAGTTATCATTTTTCATAGGCCAGAAACTATGAAGGGTTTATATCTGTTTTGTGGCTGATATAGGAAATGTTTGATATTTAACTGCCTATGCCACTAAGGATACTTTATGAAAGTAAGTGCTGCATTTATACTGTGAATGAATTACAGTGTTAAAAGAATTCTGCTTTTACAGAGAATATGACTGCATCACACCAAAAACTATTCGTCACTACTTAACCTGCTCTGTTACAATGTTTTTTTTTATTTCACCTTAACTTAGGTGTACTTTAGTATAATTTCATTAGAAGGCATTTTGAATTTCATACTGAATAGTGCAGCATCTAACAAATGCTTATATTTTGACAGTATTGCTTAATTTAACAAGCTTTTGAAACACATTTTTATTTGCATTTTGCATTTTGTTTATTTGTAGGCTCTTTTCTCTGTAACTAACCCTCATGTGGACATTGTGCTGGTAGCCAGAATAGAAAAGGTTCTGATGGGAAGTATTACTAGCAGTGCTGAGCCGTACATTAAAAATTCGGATTCCAACAAGGTAACGAGACCACAATAGAATTGAAGAACTTACACTCAGCAGCAATATTACTACTAGCTGGAACAGATAACTGAATGATAGAAGACAACTGTGTGAAAACTGCTTGAATTTTCTGTTATATAACAGCTGCGAAGTTATGTGTGTGTTTTTACACTCCTAACAGGATTTACTGTGCCTGAATGTCACAAGATATGTTGAACTATTCACCACACCCAACCTCACACTGAACACTGATGTGCCCTTCATACATTTACATAAGTCCTTATGATAGGGTAAAAGATGCCAAGATGTCAAAATGAGAAGTGGCCTTGTTAAGAACTCTGCAGTACTGCTAATAGCTGTCAAATTTATTGTTAGCTTATGTGTTTTGTTAAGTTAATATTATTTCATCTATATTTCTAGATTTGGGTCCTTAACACTCACAGTACTGTTTTCAGCAGATTGTTCTGACTGCATTTCCTTGTATTTTGCATGTGTGTGTGTGTGTGTGTGTGTGTGTGTGTGTGTGTGTGTGTGTGTGTGTGTGTGTGTGTGTATAATCTCTCATTATTTATTTATGTATATATTTATTTGTGTTTTATAACATGCCTAGTTTTATATTTTTCTCTGTTAGTGTGAATGGTGCTAATATACAGAAATAGCAGTGGTTAGCATTGCTGCCTCACAGCAAGAAGTTCTCCGGTTCGATCCTCGGCTGGGGTGCCTTCTGTGTGGAGTCTGCATGTCCTCCCTGTGGTCGCGTAGGTTTCCTCTGGGTGCTCCGGTTTCCTCCCACCTCCAAAAGACATGCTGTAGGTGATTGGACACTTTAAATTGGCCCTAGGTGTGAGTGGGTGCGTGTGCCTTCTGTGGAAGGTTGGGCACCGAGCTGGCAACTCGACACTGTAAAACTCCACTGCCAATCATAAGCGGACATGTGATCCGCTTTGACAACCCCTAACTGGGAAAAGCTGAAAGAAGAAGAAGAAGAAGTAATAAAGACGGAGTGGTTGCAGATGCTTTATGATATGAGCAAAGTGGGGATATACTCTTAATAGCAAGACCTGAATGGTGATAAATAGAAAATATCTCTAGTCTGTGTTATCTGGCTAAGGCTACATTTTTATAATATTTCAACTAGGAATGGTTGAAGTACAACCTGCCAAGGATCAGACTCCCCACACTCCATTTTCCCCTCAAAAAGGCCAAAGAAACCCCATATTGTAAGAATTTTTTGCAAGCCCCCCCCCATTCCACACTTTCCCCTAATTTATATATAACAACTTGATGGTCACACCAGCATAAAGAAAGGGAAAGGGGAGTTACCTCCCAAAAGGGTATTATTGCTAGGCAAAGAGAAGGGGATAGGGGAGTCCTTATTTAAAGACTTACTCTGGTAGATTTTTAAATCAAATCTAGAACAGAAGCTGCTGTTAAAAAAGCTGATTAACTGGGAATATAACTTTTTTGATGACTGTAAAAATCAATCAGAAGAATTTAGAAAAGATTGGACTGGAAAGAGAGAAAGAAAATGCTATTTACAACGGAACAATGGGAGGGCATATGTGTGGATCCCAAAAATGTAACAAAGTCCAGAAAGATTATGATTTTTGCTTGGAATTGTGTTTGCATAGATAAGTTATACCCCAAGCAGACTTCATAGCATTTTTCTCAGGTACATAGTAAATACTGGAGATGTGATGGCGAAGAAAGATGACTAAGAACATGTTTTTGGGGAGTGTAATGAGTTGGCAGATTTTAAATATTCCCTAGAGAATATTATGTAAGAAATATGGGATGGGGGCAAATGGCTGTAACTAAGAAACAATTATTTTAAGCTGGGACACAGGATCTGAATTGCCTGAACATAGTAAGACATTATTAATTTTAATTCTTTTGGCTGCCAAAAAAAGCAGTTACTTGAAAATGTGAATCAAAATCTAATGGCTAAGGGTTAGAGAAGGCATAATGATTAAGGTGTTTACCTCATAGACACAAGGTACAGGACTTAATTATCACCTTTTGACGCAGTCTGGTTAGTAGTTAGGCAGGTAATAATCAGCAGAGTGATTGCCTAGTATATAATCTGACAGTTGGTATATAGTGTTAAGGCTGTGAGCTGTAGCACCTGTGGTAAAGGTTTTGATTCCCTTGGCCCTCATTTGCTTACTGTGTGATCTTAAGTAATTCACTTAACCAAACAGCACTTTGGGGAAACTGGAAATATGGGCTAGGGTGCTCAATGGTCCTCTGTACTACAAGTCTAGTAATTTACCAATGATCCTAAACCAAATGTATTTGAAGAAGTGAATATTGTAAAAGAGATAAAAGAACTAGCAGTGGAATGTTTAGTAAAGGGGAAGTGCATATTACATCAACCTAAGTAAAATTTGTGGGGACAATACATGCAGAATAACATTCAGGGCAAGAAGTGACATGTAAGGGAAGGTGGGAGTTGAGCAATGTATGTAATGTTGGACTGAATGATAGTTATTATAAACAAAACATATATTATGCATAAAGTTGTCTAAATGAAAAAAATGATAACATGGTTTGTTTTCTTTAATTTTAATCTACGTGTGCCTATGTCTTAAATGATAATTTAATAAAGATGTTAAAAAATAAGTACATCATTGCTTACACAACTCATCTACCATGATTTTCTATGGAGAAGCTCCAATCCTCAGAGTCCTGAACCTTGGGCAAATGCCACCCAAGAAATCAGTCTTCATCCACCAGTAGGGTATTGTTTTATCATACCATCCCCCTTTATCAGACTTTGTTAGCTGAATAAGGGAATTTGAAGAGAAAGAGAGATTACATATGCATATGCAATCTCTCTCCCTTTCTCTTCAAATTAGCATTTATTGAACCTCAGATTGTCAAGCCTAATTTATCACAACCTGGTTTATGAAATAAGAGTAAGGTGTGCCAGACACATATTAACACCTGTACTTGAGGTTCGTTGAGTTAAACGTGGCAGAATCATTCCTGATGAAGTGAGGCATGATGAAACCTGATTCAAGTGAAAACATACAATATTGGCGGGCAGAATGTCAGTGTCAAAATGACAAAAATGCTTATGTCAACATGCCAGTATGCATGCACCTAGAAACAGCCATGATGCATACAGTTTTTATCATTTAAAAAATTAAATACAACATTTTTTACAGGATGGCAAAGCCCCCCTCTGCAATCTGCAACCCCTGAAAATTATATACACTAACTTTGAGATCACACATACGTAGAGTAAGGACAAATTTGCCAAGGCCTGGATTTGTACGACCCACCTTTCTGGTCCCAGTTTAGTTTGTGGCGAGCAGTTCTTTTCTTTCTAGGAATAGGATTTCTTCGTAGCTTTTATTTTTATATTTTTTTTTTTTTGCTGGGGGGGGTATGAGCTTATTCTTTTAAAGTATATTGGTCACTTTCAGATGCATCTTTGTTTTACAATTAATTTCATTCCCTGTTGTACTTCTTATGTTAAACTTGGAAGTGGTTATGAAAATTAAGATTATACTGTTCTTGTTCTATGTGATTATTTAGTTTCATATCTTTTTTTTTTTTTTATAACCACATCCACAAAATAATGTCGTGGTAGGTACTGGGCAATGATTCATATACATCTGCAAACCACTTACCTCTTAAGTGGAGCAGCTTCTTACTGTATAATTTCGTTTGTTAATTTTTAATATGAGGTGTTACACTTGAATAAACTAGTTAACATCTTGTCTTTCTAGGAAGTATGAAACTATCACTGATACATTTAGTGTAGAAATACATAGTTATACATCAATTTAGGCAGTGAGGCATTGTGGATTCAGTCTTACATGATGTTATAGCAGGTATTTTCAGGTCTGAGAAAAAAAATCAGGGGACCATCCTTATCAACAAAATGAAATGCAAAACAGCTAACTTTTCACATTAAAAACTGTGTAATGTGTTATTGTATTTGACAAGGAGGTGAAATGTAACTCCAAAGTTCTTTAAACTTGTTTCAGAATGTGACCAATACACTATAATATGCGGGTCAAGTGCTTCATATGTGCTTTGGGATTTCTTTTAGGTTTGTAAATCACTATGGTGACCACTTTTGTATTATTGAGTAAGGATACAGTGAATGTTTTATATGTTTATGGCTAATGTACTTTTAAATGTATTTTATGTACTGTAATGTAGTGTTTGTGACTGGTGTTAGGAGAGGGGTATTGTTCATTATTTTGTATGAGGAGTTGTAAGGATTTCTGTAGGCAAAATACCAAAATGTAGGACACCATGCAGAAAAACAATACTCAAAGCAAATGACTATAGATATTGTTGACCAGTATAATGAATACAAGACCTGAAGGGGTATTCCGATTAGTCAGAGCATAGGAGATATGTAATAACCTTTGTGTGCTCTAAATGCAAATGATATCAAGCAGCTTGTTGAAAGGCAATACATCTAGAGGCACAGCAGTGGAGGAAACGAGAGGTGATGGCGATGAAGTGCCTGAGATGGATGATAAGATGCACACTGTAGGACAGACAAAATTAAGACATCAGTGCAGAAGCTGCAATTGCAGAGAGGTTCATAGAGAAGACAGTATGGTAGTTTGGCACTTGTGCAGTAAAGCTGAAAACAACTTGGAGAAGATGTTTTGTGAGAAACAAGGCAAGCGGAAATGAGGCTGTTCAGGCAAGAGATGTCTGGATTGAGTGAGAGAAGACCTGCAACAATCAAGCATGACTGTTAAAGAAAGTAAAAGAGTGGCACTGAATCGAGAGAGGTTATGACAGTTAAGATATCCCAAACCCTTATAGAAAAAAATGGAAAAAAGTAGGATGAATGAGGATAACAATTCATTATTTAAATAATATATAACTTAGTAAATGTGTTTAAAAAAGAATACGTCATAGAATTCAGCTATTGATTATAATTAGGTTGTGATTTTAGTTGCATAGGCTTGCTGACACTATCAGTTTTAAATTGTGTATGTTATTTCATATGTAGTTTTAGCAGGACTGTAGCAATTTATTATATCAGAAAACAAGATATTCTATGGAGACATGTATGCTGTGTGTGTATATATATATATATATATATATATATATATATATATATATATATATAGTGTGTTATACCAAGGAACACTTCATTGATGCACCTTTCTGTTGAATTTCATAAAAATAAATACTTCACAACTCTTGGTGAAGTGAGTGACAAATCTCAGCAAATCTCCTATGCAAGTGGAATTAACCCCAGTACCCTCTACTCAATATCATATCCTTTAAAGTCATACAACCTCAGGGAAATGTTTTTTGAAATTTAACAGAATGTTCCAGCTGTGTAGCATTCCTTAGCATAATAAAGTTAACGTTTTGTTGATGTTCTTCGTGTTTCACTATTGGAGTCATCACACTTGGGTTATCTGCCTGCAGGTAGCCCTCAGTCAGCCCGAATACCAGAGACTTAGTATTTCTGTGTCAGTTGCTGTCACTCCAGGACTGACGTCAGGTCGGCAGGGGTATAAAAACAGGCAGCTGATGCTATTACATGTGTCTTTCTTGCCGAGGAGCCCGAAGCAGAAGCAGTTTGCACGAGTGCCGGTCGGCCGCTACCTGAGTTTTCATTTCCGAATTGAATCATCCTGAAGTCTTCTAAAGCTAAGTACCTCAGTGGGGATCCTTTTTTCTTGCTCTAACCGATGTCAGAAAAAGTTAACAATTGTCTCACCTGTGGAATGCAAATACCATACCGAGATTTCCATTCTTACTGCATCACCTGTTTAGGCCCAGACAACGATGTACCTCGCTGTCAGTTTTGTGCTTTGTTCAATGCTCAAACTATTCATTGTCAGGCCCTTATTGTCACTAAATTCTTTCCCTGTCCATCTCCTTATTCTGACATGGCTTTGGTAAGCCATCTGACTACCGATCTTCCAAAAAATGTAAGGATAAAGACAGAGACAGAACGCACAGGTCCAAAACCACCGCCGATGCTTCCATTAAGCTAGTCACCTGTTCGCTGGTACTCAGTGAGGCTCTTTTGCAGCCCTGGATGCCCACTTCGATGGATTCGCAGACCACTACTGAGACTCTTCTTTGACTATGGAACCTGCGGATGTCTCTACCTTGGATGGGTCTGGAGCTGCTGTGCAGGTACCGGCTTCCAAGGAATTTCTTCACACTACCAATATTCGACACAAACCGATTACTTCTTCCGCATCTTCAGTTCTGACTAAAACTACCGAGTTTCTAAGGCCAAGAGTACGAGCTACGCCTAAAAAACTGACAACCCAAACTCAAGCACCTGCTTCCTTGCCACAACAACAAATGCTTAAAATGGCAGAAGATGATTATGCTGATTAGGGGAAGCCAGCCCTCCCCTGCTAACAGAAAAAGAGACACGTCCCCAGCAACTCTAACAGACCAAGAGTCCGACGACTCTGAGGTTTCTGAATATGAAGACATGCCTTTATCTGCTTATGAGAATTCAGATGTAGAGGAATCCGTTCCCTCTGCTTCCCCTCCAGAAGATTTTTCTTTTGGTGAAACCTTGCATACTTTGAGAGCATTTCCACTGGGAATGCCAAGACTATCCTCAGTCCAAAAAGAGACTCAGAGAATTTTGAGATTTTCCACAACATAGACCTTTAGCAATACCTCCAGTTCTGGATGTTGTGGATGATGTCTTTATGGAACCCAGTCTTACTCCTGATACTTTACCCCCTGCTCCAAGGAAACCAGACAGGTACTACAGAGTCCCTAACTCTCACAAATTTCTTTTCAAAAATCCTACTGCTGACCCAGAGGTCATTTCACAGGGGCCTAAAGTTATAAAAGCAACTACAGCTAAGAATCCCACCCCTTTGGACAGAGATTCCCAAGCTTTAGACAGATGGGGTAAAAAAGTATACACCTCTGCAACTCTTGCCATTAGGGCATTGAATTGCCAGTTTAACATGCTGAAATACCAGCAACATATTATGGAACTTAAGCAAAAATTATCTACCTTTACAGACTGTGCAGAAAATAAAGAGTTACAAGAGCTTGTACATTCTGCAAGCCAGGTCAGCAAGCATACTTTGCAATGTGGCTTTGATGCCCTAGAAGCATCTTGTAGGGCAGCAATCACTGGTTCTGTACTGAGAAGTGCAGCCTCCTAGATTCAGTAGGCTTTGCCCCTTGAATCATTGGTCATTTCCAGCCCCCTCAAAGCCATCTCAAACTAGAACCATGGGAAACAGACCCCCCAGATTACAGTCTCAGGATATGCAGAGATCTAAGCAATGGAGTGCCTCCACTTCAAAAACAGGGAGTGCTAAGCCACCCCCTTTTGAAAGAATTCACAATGACTTCTCAACACCACTCCTCACCTCAGCCCAGCTGCTCGTACCCCTAGGAGGAAAACTTGCTCATCATGCAAAAAACAGGACCTCCATCCCCAAAGACCTTTGGGTCCTCAAAATTGTATCCCAGGGATACAAATTTTATTTCTACTCACTGCCAACCCCAAAAGGATTCCCAGACCTTCCTCCAAACCAGTGGGCAGAGGCAGAAAACCAAGTTAAATCCCTGCTCTCCATAAGGGCAATTCAACCTGTTCCTGCAGAACCCAGGAAAGAGGGCACTTGGCCCACAATCCTAGATCTTTCCATTCTAAACACCTTCCTGCTGGTACCAAAATTCAAAATGCTCACCCTTCAGCAGGCTTCTTCCTATGCTGTCCAAAGATGCCTGGTTAGCCACCCTGGACCTAAAAGAAGCTTATCTGCACATCCCTATCAGGGACTCATGCAGGAAACACCTACATTTCATGGCAAGATCTGTGCATTATCAGTTCTCTGCATTTCCCTTTGGCTTATCCACTGCTCCCAGAGTTTTCACAAAATGCCTGGTTCCAGCCATTGCATATTGCAGACAGAGAAAAATTCAAATTTACCCTTACTTGGACGATTGCCTGATTCAGGCAGACAGTCAGGAAAAACTGTTGCCGCACCTGACATTTGTAAAGAAACTCCTAACCACCCTGGAGTACACTATCAATGAAAAGAAATCAAAACTAGTCCCCAGTCAAAAGATTGTATTCCTGGGAACAAGCTTGGACACAACATCTCAGATGGCATTCCTCACTTCAGTAAAACAAGTCTATCTGACAGCCTACTTCAAACAAATGGCCACCAGAACCCAGCTATCCTCAAGAAAAATACTGCAGGCCCTAGGGTTCATGGCCTCATGTATACTGCTAATTCCATATGCAAGACTGCATATGAGAAAACTTCAATGGTACTTAAAAAGTCTTTGGTGCCAACATTCTCAGGACCTAGAAACAGTCATTCCTATCCTACCCTGTCTAAGGACAGAGTTCCTGTGGTGGGCAGAAGCATGCAACCACAACAAGGGACTGCCCTTTACCCAACCCCACGCCACCCAGACCCTAACCACAAACGCATCAGACTATGCCTGGGGGAGCACACATGGACGGCAAATGCATTCAGGGCCACTGGAGCCCAAATCAAATTCATTGCACATCAACCAAAAAGAGATGCTAGCTGTTCAGCATGCTCTGACAGCTATCAGATCCCTACTCTCACCAGGACCCCTGCTAATAAAAACAGACAACACCACAGTTATGTGGTACATCAAGCAGGGGGGAACCCACTCTTACCCACTCTGCAGGCTTGCCATGGCCCTGTGGAACATAGCCTTGGACATGCATATTCATCTGCAAGCTCAATTCCTGCCAGGCAAACAAAACTCTCTGGCAGACGACTTAAGCAGAGATCTCCTAGACCCACATGAGTGGCAATTATAACCCAGCACCTTCAGCCTTCTAATCCAAAAATGGGGGACTCCAGAGGTGGACCTGTTTGCCTCCCCCTGCAATCACCAGCTCAGCAAATTCTGCACCAAGACACCTCACAGCAGGGCCTGGAAAGTGTGTGCCCTATCCTTCTTATTCCTTGAATTCTTCCCCAGTGACCAGCCTAATTATTATTATTATTATTACCCACCCTTTACAGGGCTATTGGTATTTACTTTTTACTGGTGGTGTTTTCCCACCATAACTTAGCTCCCTATTTGAGGGGGCTCCTCACATTTGGGGCAAGAAAAACGGATGTAATGGTGTCAGTTGCCTGTTTTTATACCCCTGACAACCTGATGTCAGTCCTGGAGTGACAGCAACCAACAAAGACATACTAAGTCTCTGGTATTTGGGCTGACTGATGGCTACCTGCAGGCAGCTAACCCAAGTGTGATGACTGCAACAGTGAATACACTTGAAAATCTACATTTATGGTAAGTGTACACAACTGTACTTTCTAATGTACTGCTATCTCATAAGGATAGCTTTTAAATACATGTTGATTTCCTACTGTAAAATGTGTACCCATTCCTTATTTAAATGTGATATTTTGAAGCTTTACTTAAACAGACCCTATAATGACCTTCTGTAGGCACCTCTAAAGTTTGGCTGTAATGAAAATTAAAGAAGTAATGACCACACAATCTCCAGCTCTCTCCCCACAAAGCACACAGAAGCCTTCTGTAAACATACATCTGAGTGGGGCTCATTTTAGAAAGGGTGGAGTTGAGAGCAGAAGCCACCACTCAGTCCATGTCAAAATCCATTTATACAGTCTTGGTGTTGGGGACCGCCAGTCTCCTAGAAGCTCTATATGTCTGAATGTTTTGTGATAGATTTTATGACTTTTGGAATACAATTACTTGTTAACTGCATTTTAACTGATACCCAGAAGAGTAATATATGTGTTCTGGCATTTTTGAACATGTCCACAAATAAAAATCAGTAATATTTTTTTATACACATGCACACACAAACAAGCATAAGCTATGGCAATGCTAGTTTTGCACTTATTTCAGCAAGTAGCAATAATTTGTGTAACACTGGTACTGCCACACCAGATCAGTGACCATTCTTTAATGGTTGTCAAACAGCAGCAGGGGTACATCACTTTTTTACCTTATTAAGTAGCAATGCATACCTGTCACTGTCCCTGATTTCAGAAACGGTACCTGATTTTGCCTCATAGTTTTGGTCTGCACCTTGTAGAAAGATTGATCTGCTGGTAACCCATTCAGGATTACAGTCAGTCAATAAATCCAGACATCAGAGTTTTATACGTCTTATTGTCCAAAATTGCATGCTGATGCAAAATCTATTATTGTATTAACTTTGTAAGTGAATTATAGTAATATTTAAATGTACTCCTTATTTTGAACTTTTATTCTGCTATTACTTCTGGCTTTGCCCAGAATTCTTGAGCAAAGAAATTGAGAGTTATAAATTTGTGTGTTTTATCTGTATTTATAAAACAGCCTGAAAGAGAAAAACACCACTGAAGAATGGAAGCATCAACTCTTTTTATAATCCAAGGTTTGTACTGAGATCAATCAGTCTGGGCTGCTGATCTCTCTAGTGCTTACCTTGCTCACATTCATTATCAGCTTTATCCCAACAGGGTCATAGCGCAACCCTTTTCAGTTAAAGAGCATAGTTAGGAAATTAATCCATTTTTTCTCCTCATTTTTCTCCAACCAGCAGCAGCTTTTGTGGGACCACCACACAGTGAAGGAGGATTAAGTGCCCCCCTGCAGCCACAGGTACTGTTATTCTAAAAGTGTATTAATTCTGGTTTAAGCACTTAGGCTTTCAGGCCAGTTATTTTACATTAAGAGGGTTCGTGGTCTGCACTCTTGTGGGAGGAGAGGCTGGACTCTGCCCTTCTGAGCTGGGAATTTCTGATTGAAGGCTTATAGTGCATGCATATCTGAACTGCTTCTTACTGAAGTTGGTGCGCCTTGTTTGCTGTGGCATAGACTGGATTCGGGCCTGCTGGATCTAGCTTTGTTTGTGTAAATTGAGCACTAATCCAGGCATTCTCTAAAGTATTCAATTGTATTTATTACTGCTTGGTAGTAACTTGATTAAAGTTTAGCTGTCATTCTAAGTTTTTTGGATTAAGCACTTGGGCTTCAGACCAGTTATTTTACATTAGGAAGGTTTGTGGCATGCACTGTGGTGGCAGGACAGGTAGCTTTCATCCTTCTAAGTTGGGAACTGCTGATTGAGAGCCCAGTGTCTGTTATTCTTAAAGTGTATTAGTTCTGGTTTAAGCACTTGGGCTTCAGGCCAGTTATTTTACATTAAGAAGGTTTGTGGTCTGCACTCTTGTGGGAGAAGAGGCTGGACTCTGCCCTTCTGAGCTGGGAATTTCGGTTAAAGGTTTATAGTGCCTGAATATTTGAACTGTATCTTACTGAAATTGGTACACCTTGTTTGCTGTAGCATAGACTAGATCCAGGCTGCTGAATATAGCTTTGTTTATATGCTTGTTGTTTGTTTGCTTGTTATTTCCCTGAAACGTTAATTCCACCTAATACGCGGCTTCTCAGCGCTTCTGTGGATCACTAGTGATATCTGTATTGCTTACTGTACTTATTTCCTTGTTTCACTTGAAAGAAAGTTACTGTTTGTTGTTTTTGCATTTAAGTTACCTGTAACACATTGCACTTAAGTTACCTGGCACTTGCTCACTAAAGCAATTATATAAGTCAGCACTAAAAATTAAAAGCACTACACCCTCACTCCCCAATAGCCCTGGTTTTCAATTATTAAGGAATTCCCAATATTATTCTAGCATGTCCAAAGGTCAGTTGTCAATCTCCTCTCCGGTCCAGCTGGTGAATCTGTGAATCTTGAGGCAATGTTACAACTGCCTCATGTACACAGACAACCCTCTCCTCCTCCCAACAAATTCCAACACATGTGAGAGATGCAACCATATAGCCAAACTGGAGGCTAAGCTCTCTCAACTCAGTACTGGCATAACCAGTCAGGAGGAGAAGGAAACCACACTCACTACAATTCCAGTCTCACATAGACCTACCACGACAGCAAACCAAACACATAATCACACAAAACATACTCGAGGCTCTAAATAAAGATCTGCCGAAGCAGCAGAGACCTCCAAAGCAGACACCCAAGCAGCCGCTACCCCAAAACAAAACACATGCAACACATATCTCACAAAGCCAGTGTGCCAAACAGTCACAGCCCTTAAGACTAAACAACACACCTGATACACTTGTAATAGGTGACTCTATCGTCAGGCACACTGACGTCCCGCTCACCAGGCTGAACAAGGAGAGGGTCATGGTGAGCAGCCTGTCGGATGCTAGGATCCGCCACATAACACAAGCACTCAGGTCACTCCAAGGCAAGTACAAATATGACTCAGTCATTGTCCATGCTGGTGTGAATGACCTGAGACGTACCTCCCTGGACTACATGAAAAGAGACATAAAGGAGCTCTCTGAGCATGTAGCCCAGGCCGGTATGACCCTGACCTAGAGTAGCATCTTACCCTCACCAAGAATGATGCCACAATATGAAGACAAGATGATCAATTTCAACAATTGGCTTAAGTACTGGTGTCATTCAAAGGGGATCCAATGCTTGTCAGCTTGGGATGATATGCTCGACAAGCCACAATGCTTCGCTAGGGATGGCTTGCACCTGTCACCCCTGGGCTTTCGGATATTGGCAAAGGCTCTTGCTACCCCATAGTGCCTTTTTTAGGCAAGGCTCAAAAGACAAACCCACCTCCATAGGTATCACAAGGGATAAGAAACTAAGAGTAATGCTACTCAACGCCAGAAGTCTAAACCTCAAGATGCACGCACTCAAAACTCTCCTTAGCATGGAGAACATCGATATCTGTGCAGTAACAGAAACCTGGTTCAGGGCTCCCGAGAGCATCCCAGCACTACCAGGTTATACCTCATACCATGCTTTTCGGCACCAAAACTTGGACCGAACCGCAAAAGGAGGGGGAGTATCGATATTCATCAAAGATACCCACACCTCCAGGTTGGTGGCAAAGCACGAAGCATCAGAGACTATCCATGTGCAACTAACAGTGGGTAAAACTGCCTTCCAGTTTATAGCCTGCTACAGACCACCCTCCCAAACCCAGGAACCCCATTCGGCCTTCCTGAGAACACTGGAAAATATGAAGGTCTCTCCAAACACCATTATATTGGACGATTTCAACTACCCAAACATAGACTGGGAGCATTACTCTAGCTCCAACACCCTAGCCCAAAGGTTCCTAGAATTTATAAACTCAAATGCTATGGAACAACTTGTTACTACTCCCACAAGAGGGGAAAACATACTGGACCTGATCATCACCAACATGGGGACTCTATGCTCCAGACCAGAAGTGTATCCCTCACTGGTAAGATCAGACCATAAACTAATCTCACTGGATATTCACATCCCGACCCCACCCCCTGCCCAGAAAACCACAGTGAAAAACTTCTCTAAAGCAAATTTTACACTCCTCAAAACTGAGGTGGAATCCTTCAAAGCCCCTGGGCCTGTGGAAAATACGGCCCAGACCGCAGAATCCTTTATAAACGCATTCTATGAACACCTTCAGGAATGCATGGATCATGCGATCCCAAATAAAACCAAGACCCAATCCTCCAAAGGCAGACGTCCTGTCTGGTGGACCCCAGCCATAAACAAACTATACAATAGAAGGAGGAAGCTACTAAATGATAAAGCAAAATCCCAAAAGGGAAGGCATCACTGATCAGTATTAGCAAAAACTACGGGCACACATAAAATTGTCTAAGGCCAGCTTCGAGAGAAAAATTGCACAGGACACTAAGGATAATCACAAGGCTTTCTTTAGTTATGTTAGGAACCTGGGTGGTAATTCCCAGATATGCTCAGAATTAGTCCAAAATGACAAAAAATACACCGAACCGACAGACATTGCCAACATCCTAGCTGACAGGTTCAGCGCAAACTTCTCCCCCCCTCCCCACCAAAAGGGCAAATATCTATCCCAGCAGAGTGCTGCCCCCCTGACATCTCAGATGCTCAGGTAAGAGCCGCCCTCTCCAAAGCAAAAAACACAGTATCAATGGGACCAGATGGTGTCCCGGGCTGCATCCTACATGAACTCAAAGAAGAGCTAAACCCAAACATAAAACTACTGTTCAGTCTCAGCCTTACTACAGGATATGTGCCCAAAGAGTGGCGTACAGCAACAGTGGTCCTTCTCCATAAAGGTGGTGCCTCAACGGATCCTGGAAACTATCGCCCCATAAGCCTGACTAGCTTGGTCTGCAAAGCTATGGAAAGGATCATCATGGACTTCATAAATAAAGATATTGGGGACCTACAAACACTGGATCCTACCCAGTTCGGCTTTGTTAAGGGCAGATCCTGCCTCTTAAACCTGGTTGATTTCTTTGAAACAGTCACCAAGGCCATTGACGAGGGGAAGGTGGTCCACACAGCCTACCTGGACCTCGCAAAAGCCTTTGATACAATACCCCACTCGGGCATTATAGATAAGCTCACCAGCTTAAATATAAACCCCTATGTCACTAGATGGATTGCAAACTGGCTCAAGGACAGAACCCACATGGTTAGAATTGCTGGAGCCATGTCAGACTCCAAACCAGTTACAAGTGGTGTCCCACAAGGCTCAGTCCTGGGACTTCTCTTGTTCGGTATATATTTCTCGGAGGTACAGGCCAACATGGAAGGACTGTGGCTGACCAAGTTCGCAGATGACTGCAAACTGGGTGCCATAATCGACTCTCCAGCCGACACAAGCATCCTCCAAAAGGGCCTCATAGAAACAGACAAATGGTGCCAGAGCCATGGCCTCAAGCTAAATGCCAAAAAGTGTATAGTCATCCCTTCGGCAAAAACAAAGTGCCCACAAATTACCACATAGGTGGAAATCCATTAAGTACAGAAGAAGTAATTAGGGACCTGGGGACCCAAGTTGATAGCAATCTCTCATTTGACAACCACGTGGCCAAAGTGGTTAGAAAACATTTTATATAGCCCACCTAATCATGAAGGGATTCACATCTAGATCAGGGAGGTCATCGTGCCTCTTTACTCATCCCTCATCAGGCCCATAATTGAGTACAATGCCCCTTTGGGATGTACCTTACCAGACACCTGCAGCAACTGGAAAGACCCCAAAAGTACCTCACCAAGAGGATCAAAGGGCTCAAACAGATGCCATTTGCTGCCCGGTTAAAGAAACTCCAGCTCTACTCAGTGGCATACCGCCTGTTCAGAGGCGATCTGTGCCTGACGTATAAAGCCATGTCCAACCCGGAATTAATGGACATGCTGCACCTCAGAAAATCCAAATCCCATCGAGCTACGCTCGAGAGACTTGAACCTCAGCACTGAAATAAATAGGACATGCTGGAGGGACAGATTCATAACCCAGAGGCTCCCTTCACTCTGGAATAAAATCCCAGTCCAGGTTAGGCAGAGTCCCTCACTGACTCTCTTCAAGAGGAATCTTGATGAGTGGATGGGAGATCGTAGGTTTACCCCGGGTATCACTTCTGTGTCACTGTTAGATAGAGGCACAGTATACTAACCTCGAAAAAGGGCATAGCAAAATAAATTTAAAATGGGTGGCGAAAGCCAAACACATTCTGGCTAGGCTTATAAATGCCCTAGGGCAGATAGCCTAGTATGAACCTATGAACCTATGAACCTATACCTAAAGTTAGCTGTGATGTTAGTCTTGGTGGACAGAATGATTGTCCACCAGCAGGATTAACTAAGCTGGGGCAATATGTCAGTGGCAAAATATTTAATAGAATTGTGAAGCATTTTACTTAACAATACAATGTTACTATAACCATAGGTGTGTCTGAATGTTAAAAGAGATATAAATAACAGTTACTCCCCACCTACAAGTACACAGGATTGCTGTGCTAGCTTTTGTTTGTTTGACAGACATGTTACAAAATATCAAGATAAGGTAGTTTGCTCTGGTTAGGGGCACCCTAGGACCAGCAAGCCCACAGCAATCATAGGGTTCACTGGTGCCTAAAGTCGGCTATGGGCATGTGCCTCTTTTGGGCCCAGGGCATTACAGAAGTGCAGAGATAAACTTGTTCTAAAAGGATTTCTTCCCAGCCAACACCTTCTCTCCCAGAAATTTCCTTTCCTGCAAAGAAAGTCAAAAAAGTGAAGCTTCAAAGAGAAAAGGAGAAAGAGAAGGAGAGACAGATAAGCCTAATGAACTTAGCAGAGAGAGAGAGAGAGAGAGAGAAAGAAAAAGAAGAGAAGAGATCAGAAAAATACAGGAAACAGTTGGCAGATCCATTGTCCATTGGAGTCTTCTAGTCCAGCCACAAAGACACCCAGGTGTTTGAAGCCAGAACCTCAATGGATCTGATCATCTCTCCCGTCATGCATCTCACCAGGGCCAGTGAGTCCATGGCTCCACTCCCTCACACTACAAGAGGATCGCTTTTCTTGCCACCTTTTGTTGCTTCATCCTTTAGGTCCTTCAATTTTTTGAGTCTTTCAGAAGCTGATGTCAAAAGGATGATGTGGAAGTTCCTTCAGACTCAGATTCAACTGGGATTCACCTTCTTCAGGGGCTCCAGCTACAGCCCTGACTACTCCTCCACTGGTTTCTCCCATTCTGGTCTGACTATCAGATCTGAAGCCCATGGTTTTGAGTCTGCCCAGTAAATCACTGACATCAGATTCAATAGCCTTTTCAGCTTATATGGTTTCCCTGACTGTCTTAACTCAGGCAATATCAGATCAGGATGAGTCTTGGAGCTGAAAAGCCGGAGCCAAGGCTCAAGTGCCAGAGTCAACTCCAAAGTTTTTGGATGCATCCCTTCTCCTCAGTACCTTGGCACTCAACAGCTCAGCACCATTGTTAGACTCAGAGCCTGGGTGGGTTGGCCCTGAGGACACCCCTTTTCTTTCTGTGGATCGAAGGATGGCTTCTCAGCCCAAATTATGTTTTTGGCCTTCAAGGCATTTGAAAGGGTTCTCTCCAAGTCAAGAGAGGAGGTGTGTCTACCACACACTTCACTCTGTCCCAACCTCCTGTGGATTCTGCCTCTGTATTTGCTCATCCTGACTGACAGGGACAGTCAGCCTCATTCAGCACTGGGGTTCTCGTAATCATGCTCCCTGTCTGATTCAGAGCCTTCTCAAGAAGCCCACATCGAGGATTATCCAAGGAAACAGGCTTTGGAGACATTCTGGAATTAATGAAGGAATGAGGGGATTTGTCCCATGTCACTCCCTTTTCTGAGGAGTCAGTGTTATTCAAGGCATTGGGGTTGGCTTTTTTACTTCCTGGCTGGTTCCACCTACTGAACTCATACACCTAGTTTCTCAACAGGCATGGAAGGAACCTGATGTGGTGGAGCCAATATCACTAAAACCAGACAAAATTTTAGTAGTCCCCAGGACTAGATTACACTGCAGCAAGGGTCTCCTGGTAGGTGTTATGGTTGTTGCAACAGGCAGAAGAACGGAGCTGTCTGATAACAGCATGTATGTCCTTCCACCTAATAGAGAATCTAGGGCTTTAAACAGATTTTGGAAATGGATATATGCTTCATTGAATTTTGCACTTAGAACACTGAATTACCTAGCTCATATGACATGTTTTCAGAGGGACTTGAGAAAAGAGTTGACAAAATCCCTCTTGTGTAATCTACCTGCAGACATCCAAAAATCAGTGGAGCCCCAGTTGTCTGCCCTTCAGTTGATGTCTAATGTAACCAGACATCTGCTGTCCAGTGCAGCTGACAGAAGAGCCATGGCAGCAGGCACCAGCATTACAATTTACTGGCATGCCTGAATGTGTCTGTGCAACTTTGTGGAAGGCTTCAAGATGGCATTCATTAATGTCTCCTTTGATGGGTCAACCCTTTTTGGGCCTAAAGTGAAGAAATAAGAAGGCAAGACCTTGTCTGCAGTCCATTTCTGTTTTTCCAGCCTACAAAGGTCCTTCAATACAGAAAGGGGGGAAACGCTGTGGTTTCAGAAATCCCAGGGGTTTGGCCAGGATGCTTCTGTGAACAGAGTTCCTTGAGGAAAAGAGAGAATAATTATGATGAATTTCACCCCAGAGGCAGAGATGGACCACATAATCAGGGCTTTTGCAGTCCTTTTACAGAGAAATCCTACCAGTGTTCCTGAACCGTTGCTTGACTAACATATCTGGAGGCAGTCAGGGGGTGCTCATTCCTGCACCCTCAAACCTGGCCTGCCATCACTCAAAATTTATAGGTACTGAGGATAATCACCAGGGGCTACATTATTCCCTTTGTTTCTCCTCCTCAGAAAATGAAGAACATTCCCTGATGTAATACTCATTCAGATGGAATCTGCAACTGCAGAAGAAGTAGAAAAGATTCTAGAAAAAATAGTTATCCAGCAGGTCCCCCCAGATCAGTTAGGATCTGGAGTCTGTTCCAGGTTCTTTTTGGTTCTAAAGAAAACAGGAGGCCTAAGACCTAAGCCACTTCAATCATTTCATGAAACAGACAAAATTTGGGATGGTCATGATGCAGCCCAACCTACCTCTTCTGAAGAAGGATGACGGGATGTGCTCCATATCAAGATAGCAAAGCAGTCCAGAAGATTTCTCTGTTAGTGGCTGGGAGCCAGTCATTTTCAATTCAGAGCACTGCCCTTTGGTATCACCACATGTTCAACAAATGCAGGGCCATGGTAGCATGGTAGCAATGTATCTCAGGTTTCAGGGGCTCCAGGTGTTCCCATATTGAGACAATTGGCTCCCTACCACACCAACCAAGGATCTACTTGTCCAGTGCAGGAACTTCTTGCTCCATCTTTCCCCACAACCCGGATTTACAATTAATCTTGCCAAGGGCCAGCTAATACCAGTGTAGCAAATAACCTATAGGATGCCACCTGGACACAAATTCTCAAATAGCCAAACTTCCAGAATCCAGTGTATTGTCTCTACATCAGGTAGCTTCAGAGGTCCTTCACTACCCTTGTCCCCAGCAAAACTTATTCTCAGGCTTTTGGGCTTGATGGCTGCTTTTGATCACTCTAATTCTTTAGCAAGGTACTAAATGAAAGTCCAGCAGTGGACTTTTTTTGTTCAATTGTCCTTGATGTCTCGTGCCCTGCAAGCACCAGTACACCTCACACTAAGAACACATCATATGGTATTTGACCTCCCCCATAGTGTTAAGTAGTCAGACATTCTCCCCATCACCCCAACAGCCACTATAAAACTGATGCTTCCTTTTTGGGGTGGGGGGGCATTTCGAAGGGCAGACAGGCCAAGATTCTTGGTTGATGGCATAGGCTAGTCTTCATATCAGTGTCTTGGAGATGATAGCAGTCCTCCTAGCATTGTAGGCCTTCCAGGATTCCCTCCCCAAAGGTGTGACCTCCATCCAGACATACAACATGGCAGTAGTCTGCCATATCAACAAGTAGGGAGGAACCTGATCATATCCACTGTGCTGGGAAGCCAGAAGAGTTTTGCAAAGAATGGTGTCCTCCCATAGCTTTCTAACTGCAATGTACATCCCAGGTACGTTCAGTTTTCTGCCAGACTAACGGAGCAGTAGTATTCTTCTGCCCCATCAGTAGTTCCTCAATCAGACAGTGGCAATGCATATTTTCAGTCAATGGTACCACCCCTGCTATGATTTTTTTGCTTCATACCTAAACAGTAAGTGCAGCAGTTACTTTGCCCCGATCCCTCCACAGGGTCAGACACTGAGGGATGCTCTAGTCCACAATAGACCCCTGGTCCTCCTTTTTGCCTTCCCCACTTTCCTCTGATTACAAAGTTTCTTCAGAAAGCCAGATGGTGCAAAGTGAAAGTTATCCTAATTGCCCCCTGTTCACACTGGCAAATATTGTTGCCCTTCCTCTGGTTTCACCTAGTATAAACACCTTGGATGTTGGTCTCTCATCCAGACCTTCTGTATCACCTGTCCAGTCAGCCTCTCCAGGACCTGAAAACACTGAAACTGACCACGTGGTTTCTCAAATTTTAACAGTGGATAGGGATATATCAGGCTTTCTGCTCCAGTTGTTCACATTCAATCCTTTTCTCCAAAACCAAATACCACAAAAGTTTATTCAGTAAATGGAGAAGGTTTGCTATATGAACTTCCTCCAAAGGATTAAACCCTTTCTCAGCTATTCCTCCATCAAATTTGGATTTCTTGGCTGAGTTGTTTCAAAAAGGACCCAGTTTCTCTACCAAAATGGTACAATTAATGGTTGTTTCCATTTTCATGTAGGGCAGAATCAGACCTATGTTGCTTCCCTAAAGATTTTCAAGGATTTTCTGAAGGGAACCTTCCTTTTAAGACCCCCAATCAGAGATCTGGTTGCCCCCTGGGACATTACTAACATGCTTCAGGCTTTGACAGAGGCTCTATTCAGACATACAGTATATCTAAAAGTACTTTCTTAGAAAACTGTCTGGTGGGTATCACATCTGCACAGAGGTTTTTGGAGTTGTGCCTTATCATGTAAACCTCAATATCTGTTTTTTCATAAGGACAGAGTATCTCTAAGAACAAATCACCAATTTCTCCCAGTGGTGGCCCCTGGGTCAAACCTTAATCAAATTATCAATATACCAGTGTTGTTTCTAAAGTTCTCTAGCAAAAGGGAATATGTTCTTCATTTGCTATATGTTCATCGTCAGGTTTTAGTTACATAGGGTAAAGGCTATCAGGAAGTCTGATCAACTTTTCCTTGCCTTTTCCAAAACTAAACTTGGTCAAGCAGTTTCTAAAGTAACACTGTCCAGGTTGCTGTCTGACTATATTATCTTTGTGTATGAAAAACACTGACTTTATATGGCAAGCCAAAGTCTCATTCTACCAAAATGGTAACTACCTCCCGATCTTGTGCATCCTTTGGCTCCTCCATACTCAGGAATATCTTTTCTTGACTCCACCCAGGTCTTTGGTAGCTTATCAATCTGTCCCAAAGGTTGAATCAGAAAAGACAACATCGAATATGAAAGTTATGTACTTAGCATAATGCTAGCTCAGAGTGGTCATGTTTTCATCTGGTTAATTTTCTGTCCCTTCATCCCCCAGCCTAAAGTGTCATTTTTAGACCCCCAGTCGAACAGTTGGACCTCACCAGGGGCCTTGTCTTTGACAGCATGTTCTTGTTATGCAGAGTTTTGTCATTATTAACCAGTCAAGTAGGTTTGTATGGTTTTATTGGATGCAATCTTTTAAGAAAGCAAACTTGATCTGAGATACTCTGAGGAGCTGAGGGAAAATGGGTAGGAGAGGACTCAGTGTCCTGGATCCAGGCTTCTAAAAAAAAGTTCCAAGGTTGGATCTGGTATCTGAAAGACTGAACCAGATGAAGACAAGACAACATGGATCTAGCATTAACGTAAATGCATACCTTTCATATATAGATATCTAGATAGATAGACTCACACACATTTGTCTGATATTTCTAACCATACTTATGCATGAAATGTATTATCCTGAGTATCTATATTTATTGTTTTAGTTTTCCTTGTTGACAAATGTAGGTTTTTTAAATTTTATTTACATGAGGCATCATTTGTTGGATGACTGGTTGTGCATTTTTTGGACCATTTTATGTCTGATTAGTTTCTGTTTTCCCACTGAAGTGAATGCAGGAGAGGTTAAACTTTTTGTGTATATTTTTATATTATATTAGTCTGCATTTTCATTTTCTTGGATTTATTGTTCTGGGGTGCTCTGTGTTCCATTTATATATTTGGCATATTTAATGTTTAATTGAATATTTATTGCATTTTTCCAACTGATATATATAGGCTGAGTAGGTCTGTCTCAGTTTATTTTTGTAAGGATTGTGGCTTCTTCCTATAGATATTTTTTGGATGATACAATCAACTTACAGATGTTTGTAAAGTTTGAATTGTGTTTTTTTTCAGCCCATTTTGGGAGTTCATGGTTAGCATACATAACATATCTGTAATGTGTTGGAAAAGCTGGAATAGCATTGCCTTGGCTTCAGTTAAACTGCTTGAGACCTGTTAACATATTTTCTGTTTACATGAATGTTGTGATCTTGCGGTGTTTTCTCCTTGCACTGTAGTTTCTCACTACTTATTATAGTAACATCTTGTAGTCAACGTGCTGATTGTAGAAGTTCTCTGAGCATGATGGGTAGTGGACAAAGACTGGTCATTCATCTCATGTTGTAAGAATTGTAATTCCTTGCATGAGTTGGATGAAAGTTACAGTGACAACATGTGATCTTACATGTCTGGATAAATTTTTCTTCAGTATGTATGGTTAGTGATTATAAATTAAATGATTTCTATACCTTTTTTTAATCTGGACTTGTTTTTAATGACGAGCAATTTTTGAAAGATAAGTAATCTATTACTGTTGTATAGCTTATTAATTTATGATCATTCCTCATCTATTTGTGTAAATAAAGTGTTTGCTTATATGTCCCTATCAATAAAAATGCTGTTACATTCATCCTTAGCATTATCATTTCTTCAAGTGCTAACTAAAAGGTTAATACCAAAGTCATTCTGGACTATTATGTAATTACTGGACCATTGATATTCTAGTTAAAAAGCTTTTGACTGCTCAGGATTGTTTTTGTGGTTTATTTTGAGAACAGCTGGCATTTATTCATTTTCATCTGATTTAGTTGACAGAAAAATATTGCATAACATTGTTTAGCCTACAGTATCTCTTCAAAACTTTTATTTATGGGAAGATATTCTAGTAATTTGCATTGATGATACTAAAACATGGGTGCCATGGCTTTGATGGCAAAATGTTGATCCCCATAGCCTTGATTTTTAGTGCTCATTTAAAACTAGTTAATATGGCATCTCAAATGAGTAGGTAGAAACTCAGATGAACTGATTTGGAATGATTTTGAACAAATTTAGATATATTTCTTTGCACATGCATCATGGAAAATCAACATTTAGTAGCATGCCAAAATTTGCCAGATTTAGAACGAAAAGACCAACAGCAAAATCAGTTTCCTTTCATCAAAAAAAAATCTGTTTTACCATTTGCAGTCATTATTATTATGATTATTACCACTTTGTAGAAAAGGAAAATATAGGACATGTATTACCTCTACCTGTTTGATCAATCAGCTGTATGCTAATGCAATGCTAACCCAGCATTAACCAGTCATATTTTTTTTATTTCTTCCCTTGCAGATCAAAAAGTTTGTATTATATTCTTGTCTGAATCAATGTTTCTGCCAGATGGTACTTTGATTTTCTGGCTGACTTTCCTCCTTCACACTTCCATAATTAATACTCTTACCTGTTGCCTTTCTTCAATGTTTCATATATGTATATGCATACAGGTGTCATTTATTTAACCATCTGTGACACATATTTCTGCTATTATGTCGGCAAATCTTTCAGAAAGTTATCTAAAAGGATATATTAACACATTACAGTAATTAAAAATAAGGATTTAAACAATTCTTTGGCTAAACAGTCGTTAGGTTGCTCGGATTTTAGGAAGTTCTTATTTTATATTTTGGATGCAGTAAATGTAGACAATTTTTCTGATCATTTTAACACACTGCTTGACTGCCAAGAAGCACAATGGCAGATCAGATTGCAAGCGGATAAATAAAACAGTCTTGAATTAATTTATTAACATCAACATTTTTTTTATTAGCACAGAGATTTTAATAGTGCCCAGTGTTTTATCATTGTAACTTTTTGTGGAAGGATTTTTTTTTTTGTTTTTGGTTTTTTTTTTTTTTACACTGTTGCTTTTAGAATTCTTAACAATTAATTGCTTCATTGTTTATATTGGCTCAGACAATGTGTGATTTAGGCAGTTAAGTTTTAAATGCGAACAGGAAGTTGCTTGCTTCATTCTGAAGAAGTTCTTAGTACAATAAAAAGAACAAAAGCACTGCATATCATTCGTGTCTGAGTCTCCTTCATGCTAGCTGCTTGAGGAGAACTTTGTTGTTGTTGTTGTATCTTTCAGCTTTTCCCGGTTAGGGGTCGCCACAACGGAACTCCGGTCCGCTAATGATTGGCAGTAGATTTTTATGTACCAACTTGCCAGGCCTGACGCACAACCTTCAACGAAGGTACTCCCGTTCACGGATGTCTCCACACAGAAGACGCTTTAGCTGAGAATCGAACAGGACAACGTCTTACTGTGAGGTGACAACGCTACCGCAGCACCACCACCGCAGCTTGCTTGAGGAGAACTGTACTGTTTATTATTGTTCTATGCAGTGGTTGTTTTTGAACTCGGTTTCTTTCTCTAAAAACTCCACACTATTATTTTCCATTAAATTCCATTTTTTATTCATCATTTCATTTTCCAGTCTCCCATATTCCATTGTAACTTTCCGTTTATACATCACCCACAGTTTGACTAACTATCATAAATAAATCTTGTAGTATAAGGATCTTGCCATAATTCTTCCACTGCTTCTTTACCTCCTTTATAACATCCTCATTATTTATTTTTTAATCCCTTTCATGTTTCCCATGTATTGTCTTTTTTTACCAAATTTTAACCACATTGCCCTATGATCTGAAAACATATTTCTACAGTTCTTCTTTCCCTTTCAGCGAATCCTTCTGAAAACAAAAGATAACCTGTCTCTGTTTTGAATTCATCTCTTTTGTACATAAATTCTCTTTTTACTTACATTTAACCCTCCTAACATAATAATTTCCTTCATTTTTAACAGCCTTACCCATTTTTCTTACTACTTCTGTTACAGTGAACAGTTGAAATCTCCCATCAAAATAATATTCATGTTAACCACAGCATTAGTTGTTAACATATTAAACAGTTCATTCTGTATGTTTATATATCAGTTTTCCTAAATAACCCCCTTTTAATTGAATATCAATCAGATATTTTTCCTGCCTTAATAATATTCCACAATTATAATATGTTCATTCACAAACATCTCCACAATCCCCACATGCCTCTCTATACCTAACTTCCATTCTATTTTTCCATTCCATAACATTTGTAACTGCTTTATTTTGTGACTGTTAATAAATGGTATATGCATTAATGCAGGTAAATATGTTTTAATTGTTTCATACTATTGATACAACATTAATCTTCTCATGTCATTCATAATGCTGCTCACATTTAAGGTAACTACCTTGCAGTCACCCCGTTCCTTCCTTCCATTCCTTCTTTCTTTCACACTTATTCTTTTAAATTTTATTTTCATATCTTTCACTCTTGTCTAAATCATTTTTTTTTATTTATGTAACATTTGTTTACTGGGAAAGTCTGACTTGGAACAAAGCCAGTTTTCAGTGGAGACCCAACATGCTCCAGATGCATGTCTTTGTAATGTGGGAGGAAACCGGAGCACCTGGAGGAAATCCACATGAATGCAGGGAGGACATGCGGACGCCACACAGAAGGCACCCCAGCCAAGAATCGAACTGGAGAACCTCTTGCGGTGAGGAGACAATGCAACTGCTGCAACACTGTGCTGTCCTTCTTCATTACTGACCTCTGAACTTTCTTCAGCTCTATTTTCTTTTAATTTTACATCTGATTTTCCCTGTCTCTTTAATATTCTTTCTTCTTCTGATACACTAACAACATGACTACTCTTCTGTTCTTCATCTGTTAGCACATTTAATTATTTTCCTTCCTTACAGTCCATTCATAAATGGCCAACCTGTTACATTTATAATGTTTTCATTCACATCTTTTTGCATAATCCCATTTCTCCACATACCTTTTTTTTTTTCTTTTAATATATTTGTCAATAAGATGTCCTTCTTTTCCACAAAAAATGTGTATTGAGTTGCCTCCAATATTTCACAACACTCATATTCCCCTCAAATTTTATAATGCTTGGAATGTGAACAATCTTTTCATTTACTACTTTTAATATCACAGTATATTCCCATCCCTCTGTCCTAAATCCCTACTATTATACACTTTCACATTGTCCATTATGTAATTACACATACTTTCTAAATGTTTTTTTCACATAATTTTTTCAGTGTCCTTGTGGAATTGCACACGTACTTCATGTACTTTCTTTTTAGTTTCTCTTTTGGATGCTTTGTTGGCAAAAAAACCCAAAGGCCATCATTTTTTTTGTATTCACTCAAAAACTTGTCCATACCATGACTATTCTCAAAAATAATGTCACAAAAAGTTTCTTTACTTATCAGAATGAAAGCCCTTACCTCATGAGGTTCAATGTCCAGTGATACCACAATGTTGTCCCAAATGTCATACCTATTTATTTTTTAGTCCTCTTTCCTTTATATTCCAATAGTATGTTTCTTTCTTTGTGTGCTATTCTCATTACTGCCCCTATTTTATTCCTTCTGTCACAGTCTCTGCATACAACTTTCTCTCTTTATTCTGTTCTTCAGTTTTCTTCTTCAAAATCATGTCTACTCCTCCTTTTGTGTAGTTTCCATTATTTCACCCTATGATACATGTGTAACATTCTCAAGTTGGCATTGCACAATCATTTCTTTAAGTAAATCATCCCACAAACCTCTTGGCTGGAGGGTTATAAGAAAATATTCCTCTGTAATCACCATTTATGACTCTGTCTCAGCAAACAGTTCATGTTTAAAAAGGCTCTCAGAATCACTCGTAACACAACTACTTGTTTCTAGATCTGTAAACTGTATTTCATCTGTCTTCTCTGCTATGACCTCAGTCACCCACTGTCTCCTAGCCACCACTGCTCTAGGAACAAGACACGTTCAGGTACCTTGTACAGCTACAACTAGGGAAATCCCCAGTGCCCTGACCAGTCAGTATATATACCAGCTTGGGTCTCCCATGAAAAGAGGCCATTGGCCTAGTAGGACTAACCCTGTAAACAAAAATTAAATTTTCTTGAGTACCTCTTTTCTTTCATGATGAATCTTTAATGCAAATGATTTACATAAATGGGGGTCTTTTCCTTGAATTATGACTGTTACTTAAAACATTTCTGTTAATTTCTGCAATGCTATGTATGGATAGCTATTTAAAAATCTTTTTATCAGATCACAGTGGTGAGTGTTTCCATCTTTCTGGAGTACAAAGTGTCACATTCCCTAAGAAAATATTAGAAAAAATGTAATCAAACTCAACTTCTCAACTACCTAATATATAACCAGCTTCTATCATCAACCGAAGGCAGCCTCTATCCTCATCACAGCACAACTACTGTTCTGCTGAATTTTGTTAATACTATCATCACCAAAAGAGATGCTGGAATCCTAGTCTTTACTATCGTTTTACACTTATCTAAAGCTTTTGATACAGTCTCCCAGCAGAACCTCTTACATAAACTCGCATCCTTAGGGCTCATCATCTCTTCACTGCAGTGTTTCCATAGCTACCTCTAAGACAGAGCACAAGCAGTGAAATGGAAAATGATTTCTCCACCTTCTTGTCAGGAAGTATTGGTGTCCCACAAGGATGTATTCTAGGCCCCATACTTGTCAACATATTAATCAATAACCTTAATACTGTTACCAAAAATTGCTATTCTAGTTCAATACTCTGATAATTTGAACCTTATCTTCTCTACCAGATCTCCTGCTAAACTCCAAAAGGTTACATAATGGTTCTTCTTATTGATTGAAAAATGGCTAAGTAATTCACAACTACTTCTAAACCCTAAAAAATGAATTACATAAATTACTATAACCCACGCCAAGGCGCATCTTTACTAAAACAACAGTATTCACTATTGTCTCTACCGATAACACTGCACTACAACAAGTAAACCCCAAAAATTACTGACTGTCATCACAGATGACCAGTTTCAGTTGAACCACCATGTATCAAGCATGGTTAAAAATATCATTAAAACCTAGGTACATTATACAGAGTAAAATGTAGCTTGATGGCATAGCCAGAAGATGTATAGCCTCTACTTTCTTACGGCCTCTCCGTTATGCTGCTCCAAACTTCAGTAATCTTCAAATTTTGTAACTGTCCAAACTTGAGCAATGTTAGAATAAAATAGCCAAATTTACAGTAAACTGTACCAATAGAACACAGTGCTGCCTAGCCCTCAGAGAATTAAACTGACCCACTAATGCACCTCTTCAAGTGCTCAATGCTCAACACCTACTAATACACAACTATTTTTTTACACTGCAATAATTGCCTCTATTTCTTTAAGACTTTAGTCCAGTTATCAAATGTATGTGTAATTGTTAATGCATATTAGTTAATGTCTGCTGATATCTATATATTTTTGTACTAAACCCATTCAGATAAATTATAATTTTTCTTTTTTTTTTTTTAGGGTTATTAGCCTATTCGTAGTAGACGAGTCACAAAGTTTGACTAGATTGTCTTGAGTTGTTTGCTGAAGTTCTGGTACAGGTTTCTAGCAGTAGTGGATCATCTGTATACATTCCTGTATTAAGATTGAGGAGGTCATGTGTTAAATAATTTGTAAAAAGAGAGAATAGCAAAGGACCTAAAAGAGAACCTTGGGATGCACTTTGAATTCCTAAATCTGAGAGGAGGTAACTGCTATAGTTCTGAAAGGTTGTGGAAATGGGGAAGGTGCATAGAATACTAATAGTCATGTGACAGCCAAGGACATAGACCAAAGTTAATGTTTGTGGAAAAGGCTTTAGGCATAGGTAGTCAGACGAAATCCGCTTAGTAACAGTTTGCGGGGTGTAACCAGGCATTTTCAGTATATACAGAGCACATTTATCTGAGCATATTGTCAAACCTTATGGATCTCAGCACTCATATGTAGAAATATTTAACCTAATGCTTACAACATAACAAATCTGTACTTCTAAAACTAAGTGCAAGAATGCTTTTCTAAAAATATAATTTTCATGGTTAAAACATTATGTGCGCATTTCATAAGTATATGGAACAACATTTGGAGAGATGTATACATATCTAAACATTAGATAGGTAGGAAAGGGAAACAACGTTAAGTCTGAGTACAGAACAGAAATTTCTGACTGCATCATAGATATGATAAATAAATATTTTTGCACTTAGTCATACTGTGAAAGCTTGCTATTTAATGCACTAGTACCAGGCACAGAGGGTTCGTGAATGCCAGCCATTAAGCATAAATCCATTCTTTAGTTGTTGTAAATGCCATATAAAGCAAAAACTGCAAGAATGATCACCATGTGGCCGAAACACAGGTATGTGCTCAAGGGTCATTTGTATATATCCCATGGGCCTCCACTTCAGGAGGTTTAAGGTATTACACAGTGAAGACTGTAACATATACATATACATAGGTAAGTACTGGGCTAGTTACCCTTGCAGGCCAGAGTCTCTTCAAAAGTGAGAATTAAACCCTGTATGTTGGGCTGTGAAGTAACAATTAAGCCATTATGCCAGCCCTCAACCCCATGCTTGGCTGTATCTGCAGCCTGTAAAGCAAAGACAGTGCTGCATGCAGTTTCTACTCAACTGGGGAAAAAGAAATATCTCAATGTATAAGATAGGCTGGGCAATTGCTGTGAAGATGATTGAAAAAAGTATGCAGTCGTATGAACAAAACTCATAGTCAGCAAGTTTTCAGAGAGAAGTGAACATGGGCATTTAGGATTAAGCTATTGCTGGGGACAAAAAGGAAATTGCTTTAGCTAAATATGCATGCAGAAAAGGACAGGAGAGAAAAAAATTAGTCAATCATGCATAGAAAGTATATATTTCCATTTGGACTGAGAATAATACCAGAAATCTCAACATTTTCATAAAGGAGACAGAACTGAAGAAATGTTCATAGATTATTGTGAATAAATCTTTGGAAGATTGGTGTGAGTTACAGAAAGATGAAGCCCTTAGTACCACTTACAGAACCAAGTTCATGTAGCAGTCTGGGTGTTGGATAATTGGGTTGGAGAGGATAGGGGTTAGCAGGAAGGTGTCACCCAAGTTGTGAGACAGAGCCATCTTCCTCCTCTTAGGGTGGCTTTGAAGGCAGTAGCCAATACTGCCATTCTCTGACTCATCCCCTCCAGTGCCTAGGGTATTGTTTGAACACAGGTAATATGGGTCACAGCCAGGGCTTAATCCTTCTATACAATGGAGATGAGTAGTTCTGTTTAATGTTATCAGTCTTTTTGAAGATTTGTTTAGACTATGATGAAAATGTTTATGCTAATCACAAAATGAGGAGAGACCTAACAAGGCTAGAGGAGTGGGCGTGAATATTCAACCTTGCATAAAATGAAAAGTATAAAATGGCACATTTAAAAGGTAACCATTTATTGGAGGGCCAATTAAGAAAGAGGAAGTAAATCCAATGCCAATGCACTGCTAACACTGACTATGGTGTACTTTCCATGTTAGCTTTACCTGGAAGTTGGGTTAATAGGTATTAATTAATACCAGAGCAAAGAGATATAATCAGTACCAGAGGATTATGGTGCAGCAAAGGTGTTGTACTATTAGCTATAAAGGCAAAGGAAAGGAACCTCTTAATCGAACAAGGTAACAACTATACCCGCACATATGTGACATAGGCATTATTTTAGTTTCTATTTGGGGTGGGGAGTACTGCATATTTTATGTACCTAATGATTCTGACTTAAAATAATGAACATTCTTAAGAAAGTGTGTTAATAATCACTGTTTTTTTTTTAGACAGCACAAAAGACGTTAAAATCAAATAAACAGTTCTGCAGTAAACTGGGAAAGTACCGCATGCCATTTGCATGGGCAGTAAGGTAAGCTTGATTTAACTTCCCAGTCAGCAGTTTTGTTAGAGTCTGCTCTGGGCCATTAAATAATCTTTCAAACCAGAAATATTTTAAAGAATCGTTTTAAGTGTGTGCTTTGTCACCACGTATTTATTGTTCGAGACAGTAATTATCTTCGTCTTATTTTAAGAAAATAATATAATAATGTAAAAATGTTTAAAAACAAAATATTTAGTTATTAACCAAGTATCTGCATTACTTTCATTTGGGAACACAGTTTGCATCATGATTTGCACAACATTGGCAGGTATATATAATTCTCTGCAATAAAATGTTTCATGTAGTAGATGTCAAATGTGACATATTATTTCAATCATTTTGTGTTATTTCACAGCACTTACAGTAAGAAATGCACTTAAATCAGTATAAATCCCATACATCATTTTGTCTTTTTATGCTTTATGCAAATTTCCTAGCAATTATTTTGTAAAGACAAACTGCATTTAATATGAATGTGCACATGTATATATAGACCCTGGGATTCAGAAAGGACTACCACCAGGGGTAAACCCTAATGTTGCCAATTTTCAGATGATTGTAGCCTTTACAATTCAACAGCTCCATCACAGTGATTCTATATGGTTAGCAGAGTCACTGAGATGGACTGTTTCCACGGCCTATCACAATGCTAATGATGCAATCTGGTGGAGTGGCATATGAAAATTAGCAATATACTCTCACTTCCCCTAGAATACATTTGTGCATTGACATGGCCAGCTGCATTAATTAACATGGTCAAAAGGTTGCTTTTACCCATTATTTCCAATGGGAGAGACAACATAGCAGGTAAGTGTTGGGGAATTTAGCAGACAGGTAATGGTAGGAGGTGTGTGGGCATGTGTATTTGTTTTTATGTGCATTTCTGAGTCTGTGTGTGTGTATGTGTGTGTGTGTGTGTGTGTGTGTGTGTGTGTGTGTGTGTGTGTGTGTGTGTGTGTGTGTGTGTGTGTGTGTGTCTGTGTGTGTGTGTGTGTGTGTGTGTGTGTGTGTCTACGCATAAGAGGAGAGATTACACCTTTAAATATGCTATGCATATGCTACAGACTCTATTATGGACCAGAAATGTCAATTAATATGTTGCTTACTTGTAGCTTACATCTTATGTCTTGCATTTATATTTTTCTCTTTGTTTTAATAGTTTTCTATTCTTGTGGCTCATAACCATCAAGCAGCCCCTGCAATTATGTCTATTTGTTCCATATCACTGAGCAAGAGCATACCATTCAGGCAACAAAGACAGATTTTCATTTTACTGACCCTAACCCTTCCTTCCATGGCTGACATGCCATCAGAAATGTGAGTGTCTGTGATGCCTTCCTTTGTGAATGTGCACATTCATACACCTGTCCCCAGAAGACTGTCAGGTGACATGGTTTGGCAGGTACAAATGAAGATCCTTGGCTTGCACAATGAATGCCATGTACAGGTCTCTCCTGTAGATGATGACCATGCAGCAGGCTGGCCTTTTTCCCTTAACCCAAGATAGCTGAGTTAACATTGACCACTCATTCCCACTTTCCCTCCTGAACTCCTGAACTCCTGTGTCACCTAGTTTGGTAGTCAATTTTTGACTCTTTTGTATTGCATCAGAATTGAGTAGCTTATGGTGGCAAAATTTATTCTGCCATGTTAAATCATAATTAGACTCATGAATATACATTTGGATTATGCTGATACACAACATGCTTATTTGTTGCATTTTTGTTAATGTCCATACTTATGCAATTTGCTTGCACCAAAATTATGGATTATGAATATTGTAAATACTGTTTGTATAGATATCTGTTTTTTGAGTATGCATGTGTGCAGTGGGAACAAAATACTGTGTATCAACTTGGTAAACCTTTGCTTATCAAATATATGCAAGATTGCTTGAATGGCTGTTGAATATGATTGATTCCTCAGGCAAAACTGGAGGCTAAATTGTCTGAGAGTTTTTAGTGTGAATGACTTTATAACCAAACCACAGGACTGGTTCTGACAGACCTTATTAGTACCAAGTATGGGTAAAAATGGTGACAGTGATCTGAATGGGCATTTTAACCATACCTCTCAACTGTACATATTTTTACAGAATGTCCAGATTTTTGCCTCATGTTTTTGACTTGTTCCTCAAAAAAATGTGGTTTTCTAGCAAATCACTGAGGAGTGGAGTCGCTAAATAATAACATACATATAAGTTTCAAACTCTGTGTCCTTCTGAAAATGCATGCTAATGTAAGTCTTGTTATTCTAGCAATGTTTTAAGTTTATAAGGGCAATATTTAAAATTTGTCCCTATTTTTAGGCCTTTGTCCGCCATTATTTTAGGCTTTGTCCAGATTTCTTGTTCTGAGAGATTGAGAGGTATACTTCTAACACTCAGTATGTGTATAGAAGCTTGCTTATTTGAGAGCTGTCTAAAGTAAGGAGCTATAAATACTTTGTCAAAGGAAAAAGTTGGCCACTTGAAGTAGGTCAGGAATAGAAAATGTTGAAATAGAGAAATAAAAGATCATGGTGGTATTGGATTATGGGAAATGACTGGAAAAAATGATTGTGTAAATAGTGCTGCAGAGGTGGCATGAGTGTATTGTGTCAACAAGTCCCTTCCAAGGGCTATGCGTTGTAAATTGTTTGGAACCCCCAAATTACTAACACCATTTAGGCATCACCCATCTTGATAATCTATCCCTTAAGTCTATAGACATCTTTTTGAAGGAGTATTTTTACAAAACCAGGAAGTAGTCTGGGTCTTAAAGTGTATTTTTTTCTAATAAACTTTTGGTGATGACCCCTTGTACCGCCTAATTAGTGCAACTTAACTCTATCCTCACACTTTACCTTACAAAATATTTTTTCAACACTACAGCTACACAAAACACTCAAAATACATACTTCATTATTCATGCACAGCACTAAATCCATCTCCATGCCTAGCCCTTACTCTAACAATAACCCACAAACATTCACACAAAACTAAATCTGGCCTATTACTTAGCCCTTACTCTAACCCAGAAACATTTGCACACAGACATGCTAGTACCCCTAGTTCTGAAACCTTTGGTATTAACAACATACACTCTTATCTGCCTGCCAGAACACATCTATTCTCATTTGACTACTGCAGTATTAAATTAATAGTCTACTTGATAATATGTGATGACTTTTCCATCAGAAAAAAAATACTTGCTACAAGAGACATTTGACATGTGTCAGAGCCCTTCTAATAGACATATTATGTGTGCCAGGTATAGCCTGAACTCCTCATAGATGAATGTGATGTTGCCCCAGTTTCTAGTAAAAATTATGAGTAGCCCATGCGCAATCTATGGGCAAGTGATAAAAATGAGACTAGGACACCATAGTGTAAGACTGAACTGTGAATTCTAGCTGACAAAATGAATAACCATCTTAGAATTCAGGAAAGGCCAGAGTTTCAAGATGGAGAGGGTTATTATACTATGGTGCCATTTTTCTCTTTCTCCCTGTGCAATGTCAGAGATGATATATTTTAATATCAGGGGTATGAGAGATGAAGGGTGACTTGATCCTCTACAAAAACACCATTGTTTCCTCTTTAGGTAAGTTTTCTGTTTTACTACTTATTTTGGGCTGTGTGCTCACTTGGGAATTAGTGATGTTCACGTGTATGGTCACTCACTGAGCAGTTTACCATTATTATGAAGTTGATGTTCATTCCTTTGATAAGTTGTTTTAGATCTGTAAAAATGATTGACAAAATGAGGCATGTAGTAAGGCATATAGCAATACTTGTATGGAACCTCAGTTTTGATCAAAGTATCCAAAATTTTAGGGAAAATATTTTGAACTGGATAACTGATTCTGAAAGTGATTGCTAAGATAGTATCATGGATGCTGACTCAGTCCTTTAAGTCTGTAGTAAGAACAAAACTTAGTCTAGATGCAGCCTTTTGCACTGATTGAAATAAATATTTTCTCAAGCTAAAGAAAGTGCAGGTACAGTTCACCAAAAGATTAAAAATAGCAAGCAAATTAACTTGTGAAAAACTGAAGTAAGTCTCTCAGTTTTTGGTCACTCAGTGGTTATTTAGTGGGACATGTTATTTAGTCTTTAATTTATTGTCTGGTTCTGCAATGCTTGAATAACTATATCAAATTGCTAATGCACACAGAGTAAAAAGGAGATATGGTAATAAAGTACTTGTAACAAATGTTAACACCAGCAAGAAAATGTATGTGTCATTGGACAACTACCTACCAAGCTGTTGGAGCAAAATACATTTATAAATACTTCAAAGTGTAAGACTGAATTTATTTAAAAGAGCAACAGGAAGGTTACTTGGTTCATAGGTTACTACTAGGCTAACTGTCCTTGTGGGCCATTTTAAGCCTAGCCAATTACCCCATGTGAGAATCAAACCCTGCACCTTGTGTCTATAAGGTAAACACCTTAACCATTAGGCCACCCCATCGTTTTAAGATTGCTTCTCTCCAAGGAGATCAGATGCAAACACAGCTGTCAAGTGCAGGATTCAGACCCCTACCTAACTACTTTATGATACTAGAGAAGTACACATTACCATGACATGCTATACACATTTTTGAGAGCTCTCTTTCCCACAGGTATATTTGTCGGATGGTGACATCATCAGACTTGACAAAGATAAGTATACCACTTTTAAGGTGTTTTAGTAGTCTACACAAAGGTTGGTCCTCTCCAAAGAGATCACACACACGTCAAGTGCAGGATTCAAACCCCTACCTAATTATTTTATGATCCTGAAGGGGTACGCATTAACATGACGCACTATACACACTGGGGAGATGAAAATACATAAAGATTCTAGTGTCATTGAACCTTTTTGAAGGCCTTGGGGCCTTAGTTTTATCTCTCATTCTCTTCCACAATAGACCTAAGACACCTCACCCACGTGTTCTTCCACATTTCTGTGGAGGATCCTTTTACCAGAAGATATGATGCTAAGGTTAGGTGACTAGTTACAAAAAGGACTGAATCATGTACTATGGAATTTTCATGTCGTTGTCAGAAGGTTGACTGTTCATAATATTGATATTCATAACAACAAACCTAAAAAAGCAAAAAGGCACAACATCAAAGTGTAGCAACACTGAAACTGAAAACATTGACTTTAAAAGCTTTTGCGGGGGGGGTAAGCCTGCCTGCACCCCCACACCCCCTACTACTTATATATACCAACTCCATGATCACACTGCAGCTGGGAATGGGCAAACCTCAAACCCAGCTGTACCACAGTCTTGCATAACCACTCACCTGTACAGATCGATCTTTTCAATTTCGCTGTTCCAGCATTTCAGTGTGGTGCCTTTTTGATCTTCTGGGGTCACTGATATGAACATTCAGTGTTCTAACAGGAAGCCAGAATTTTCAAATTAGTTTACCCCTGTAAAGGAGCCCTTGGCTCGATGAACTTTACCCAGCTAAGAAAATGAAATAAATAAATTTCCCCTATCCAGTCCATTGAGGGTTGTACCTCACCATGATTTAAACATTTAACATTTATATTTTGTGTTGTGGGAGTCAGGACATTTCTTCTATGTAACATTTCACAAAAAATGCTGTCTTTGTTATCGCAAAAACCCAGTTATACAACTGAACCAAAATCGCAGTATGTTATACATAGTTCCAGAAAATTGACTTGTTTCACTAAATATGGGAACTCTTCCAGCTTTGTGAAGGGCAGCTGATGAGATGCAGTTTTGTATGAGAAGACTGAGTGCAATTTTATTTGATTTAGTCACTTACAAAAATGTTTTATTATAAAACCAATGTACCCAGACACTTACCATGCCTGGATTGTGACCCCTCCCTATCTCCTACCAAAATAGTCATCCCTAGTACCCATGCACCACAGAGGTAGAGCACCTTCTCCTCCTAGTTGTTACCTGTTTTGAGGAATCTGATTTTCAGCAAAGAGTTTGAATGTCACAGTACAAATGTGTTTTTCAACAAATTTTCCAACTCCCTTGAATATAAACTACATAAATGCAAATATTCCTGACTAATGTTGATGCTTTCCCACTACTATAAAAGCAAATCCATTCCTAGAAATGTGATTTATTTTATACTGCATCTGTTGTCAAGTGCTAACCCTTTTACCCTGTCTGGTTGAACTGTACAGTTAATAAAATGCAGATGTTCATCATTCTGACTGCTGCAGTAGTCCAGAGGTTATATGGGTCATTTCCAGATTCAAAAAGTTCTGGCTCCCCTAAACTCCTTCACTCTGACTCCTAATTGGAAAATCCCCAGGAGAGAAATCAGCAGTTACAATGAAGCTTTCTTCTTGAAACTGCAAGACAGTACTAAAGAAAATGTTACTCTGACTGCTGATCTCATGTCCATTCCTTCATGAACCGATAAATTGCTATTCCACTTAAAAGGACAAATATTTCTGAGTGGAATTATTCCCCAACAGGGACTTATCTGCCAGAAACAAAGCTCTTAGCTGAATTATTTCTGGCAGATAAGTTCATGTTGGGGAACCCTTCCACTCAGAAATTATTGCCTTTTTAACGAAAATAGGAATCTGTCATTTTTTAATAAAAATGGTATTTCCCCTTTAAAAACTGTATTTTTCTCACAATATTGGAAGTCTCTTCTCAGGGCTTAGAGTGTTTATTACATTTTGAGGCCAATTTTGTCAAATATTGTCTACTGCTTGTGTATACTTTGAATTTTATAGGACATAAAAGTTTACCGAGGATTGTACGGGAAATTGTGTCCCTGTGTAACGCTTATACTGTCTGCCATTTTGATTCTGTCAGTGAGTGTGTATGTGTGTGTGTGTGTGTGTGTGTGTGTGTGTGTGTGTGTGTGTGTGTGTGTGTGTGTGTGTGTGTGTGTGTGTGTGTGTGTGTGTGTGTGTGTGTGTGTGTGTGTGTGTGTGTGTGTGTGTATGCAATTGTGTTTAAATAGTGCTAATAGGAAAATTATTTTCGGAACTGGAGAAGAACACTCATGACAGCTAACCTTGTGACAGACTCATTCTAGCAATGCTTACTGCTTTTGGTGCTTGTTTTCCAGTTATAACATGGATGCCTGCTCCATTTCAGCTGGCTCTTTTCCCCTAGCATCTAGAAAGAAAAAACGCACTTACCAATGTGTCCTTGCCATTGTTGCAGACTCAATCTATGCCTCAGCTGATAGTGGGTTAACCTGCAGTGGCCAATGGTTGCTCCTCAGCCTTCTGACTTATCTCTGGGTCAGCCACATACTCCTTGGCTGTTCCATTGTCTGATATGGACATAGGAGAACTATCTTCTCTGTGCCTAAAGACAATCCACGAGATTCTTCTCAAGATAACCAGGGCAAGAAACCACTAGATCGGACAGACACTCCTCCTTTGAGTTTGTACCCTTCTGGCTGTAACTCCTATTAAAAACTATACAAATTTAAATATTTTTTTTTCTTATGAAGTTGTTAATATTAAAATTGATGAATTCCCTACCTTGGCTAGACAGGTATTGCTGGCAGTAAATCAATATAAATAAGGCTTTTCAGATGGGCATTCCCTGTCATATTATTTCTGAAGAAACAGGGTCTAATGATTTTGATTTTTACAGATAGGGCTTCTTCTCTCCTGCAGATTCCCTAGCCCAACTCTTGGATTGTGAGGAAAACTAATTCTTATCCTCCTGTGGAGGTATTTTCTTTTAATCAGACCATTGCCAAGATGAATGAGGTATTTTTTTGAGAACAAATAGATGTTCCTCCTGAAATGGTGAGATATTCTGTGTCATAAATGGATATACCTCATTCCTCCCTCATCACTCCTATACTGCCAGTCCTGGAGGAAGTGTTGAATACTTCCTGTACTCATCCTGGTGATAAGAATGGTAAAGTGTTGGACCATATAGGCAAGATAATGTTTTCTGCTTCTTCTTCTTCCACTTCAGCCTTCAGAATTCTGAATTACCTGTCAAATGCATGGGCATTTATGTCATGTCATATGAACCGTCTGAGGTAATTAGCTTCCACTCCTAGAGAAGAAAGCTCCTTTCTGAGCAAAACCTTTTCTACCCTGTCTCAGGCATTTAAACCTGATTTGAAGAGTGTGCATGATTGTGTAAATACTGTATCTAGGGCCACTTCTACTCTTACAGTGCTTAGATGCATAAACAAAAGTTTGTTGATGTGGTATAATCTAAGATCTTTGACTCAACTTTACATAATTAGGTATTGTTTGGCTTTTCTGCAGCCCAAGCTCTCAAACAATATAATAAAAGAGGAAAATTAATGTAGGGTGTTTTTAAGAGATGTCATATAAACTAATACAAATTTTATAGGCCTCTATCTAACAGATGAAAAGCTAAATAAACAAAATGAGTACTTTTTTGGCAAGCAAAATACAAAAAAAGAAATGACTGTTGGGTGAGAATAAAATCAGAAAAAGGGACAGATCAACAGTATAGAATGACTCTCCCAGCATTCCATGCCCTGTTCCCTCTTTCATAGCCAATATCTCTATAAATCTGTCTCAAAAACTGTCACTCAACATTCCCCTTTGACAAAAGATTGTTTTGGACTCCTCAGCATTAACAGTCATGCAGGAAGTTTACAGATGGCACTGAATACAGAAACTTCCTTTCAGTGGAATACCTTTCCACCGTCAAAACCCAACAGAATTTTGTTCCTCAGGTTCTTCGGTCATTAATCACCCAGGGAGTTGTAGAACTAGTGCCTTTAAGTCAGAGGAGACAAACCTTCTATTCCAAAATGCTTCTAGTACCAAAAAAAGAGGCCTAGAGTACTAGATCATTTGTTTCTAAATCTCTAAGTGAAAGTTCCAGAGGTCAAAATTTGACCTTACAAAACCTGTTACCTCTCATTCTTCACAGGAGTTAGTTGATAGTACTAGACTTAAAAGATGCTTACTGCCGTATTCCCATAACCGGAGAATTTGGGAAATTTCTGTTTCTGGGTCACATTATCAGTTCTTTGCATTACCCTTTGCTTTGTCTACAGCTCCAAGAATATTCACAAAATGTCTAGCCCTGGTCATAGTTTATTGCAGACTAAATGATGTTTATATCTTTCCCTATTTAAATGACTTGCTAAGCTTTGCTGAATCTTTATCTGGATGTCAAGACACATTAGCATGGGTTATGTCTCTTTTCACCAATCTGGGATTCCAGGCAAATATTGCAAACTCTTCATTAACTTCATTTCACAGGTTTGTGTTTCTGGGATACCTTATACATTCTTTTCTTCAAAAGGCCTTTTTAAGACAAGAAGAGGTGGGTCCTTACATGGAATGTTTCCCTAACATCTTCACTCATTTTCTGATTTCTGCAGGACAGTTTGTCAGGATCTCTGGTTCATGGCCTGTATTCTCATTATACTTCTTGACAGATGACATGAGAAAGATACCGAGGTTTCTATAAAACACATGAACCCATCATTTCATTCTCTGGAGTACCAAATTCCAGTTTTGGGTTTTATACAAAGGGAACTGCATTAATGGAGATAAATTCAACTGAACCCATGTCTTCCATTTTCTCATCAGACCCTAATCCAATCTGTCACCACAGATGAGGCAGATTTCACTTGGGGGAACGTTTCCAGAGGGGTAAAAGTACAAGTCGTATTGGAGTCTTTCAGACAGTCCAAAGCATATCAACTTAAAAAAGATGTTGGCTGTGACCAGTGCCTTACAGTCTCTCCATCCCCTTTCAGCCCTGGGTCTTCTTCAAGTATTTACAAACAATACCACAGTAATGTGGTATATAAACAAACATGGAACTGCAAGGTCACACCCCCCTACGCAAGCTGACAGTGATAGCTTGAGAGTTAGTTCTTCAGCATTCCTTACCCCTTCAAGCATCTTACATTCCATCAAAGCAAAACAAAGGGGAAGAGAAACTGAGCAGTACCAGAACAGACCTTCAAGAATGGAAATTGAATGAGGAGGTTTTCCAGAAATTGATCCATTTGTGGGGAAAAACTCAGATCTGTTAGCCGTCTTTCAAAGCAAACAAACAACTTTATTCCGGGGCTCCCTGCAAACAAACATGGAAAATAGATGCATTTTCATTCCTTTAGAAGTGAATGTTCCTTTATGTGTTTCCAACTTTTTCATGGATATGCAGGTAATTCTGAAGATTTAACAAAATACTCCAAAAACAATTGTGGTGACCCCTTTTGTCCCAGGCAACACTGTTTCTCCCTTCTTATGGAAATGGCCAAGGACAATTAGCACAAGCTTCCTCACAGATCACAGAATGGATGTACTCACAGAAGACAGTGGAAGATTGATACACCTCATTATCAATTAACTTCAAATAACTCCCTGGATGATTTAATTTTACTACCTTTTAGACAGATTTCATGAGGGCATGCAACAGATACAAAAGGAGGCAAAAAGCCTGATACAAAATCCTATGTTGGCAAGTGGAAAGTGATTTCCTAGTTGGTGTTTAGCAAATAACCATGGACCAATCAGGGATTTTGTACTACTGGTGCAGAAGTATTTGTACAAGTTACTTTCCTCTGACAAGGGTGGTACAGTGGCGCAGTGGTAGCATTGTCACATTACAACAAGAGGTTCCTTAGTTTGATTCTCAGCCTGGGTGCCTTATTGGTGGAGTCTTCACATTCTTCCTATATTTGTTTGGGATTTCTGTAGATGCTCCAGTTTCCTCAAATATTCCAAAGATGAAATAGGTAGATTCAACACACTAAACTGGCTATAGGTGTGTGTGTGTGTGTGTGTGTGTGTGTGTGTGTGTGTGTGTATGTGTATGTGTGTGTGTGTGTGTGTGTGTGTGTGTTTCTGTGTCTGTATGTGTTTCTGTGTCGGTGTGCAGTATGGAAGAGCAATTATGACATGGCTAGTGACCTGTTGGTGTGAACACTGGCTCCAGATGATTGTCTCTGTTGATGTGACACCCTGACCTATGTGAAAAAATGGGAAAAAGTCGTGGATGGATTACTTTCATCTGGACTCACTTATTTGTCTGTAAAGGTTTATTGTGCGCCCATTTCAGCATGTCTTCCCATGGATCCTCCTCTTTCTTCTCTGTTTGCTATCAAATAGTTTCAGAAAGGAATTTTATACTAGAGATAACTTTGTAAACAGGTTGTTCCTCCTTAAAATCTCAATTATGTGCTGTGAAAATTGATGATGTCACCTTTTGAACCTGCCCATCAAGCTGACTTAAGTTTCTTGACTTTGAAAACTGTACTCATCATTGCCGCGGTGGTACAGTGGTAGCGTTGTTGCCTCACAGCAAGAGGTTCTCCTGTTCGATTCATGGCTGGAATGCCTTCTGTGTGGAGTCTGCATGTCCTCCCCGTGGTCGAGTGGCCTCCGAAAGACATGCATGAATGGGTGTGCCTTCACTGAAGGTTGGGCGTTGGGCTGGCAACTCGGCACCATAAAAAATCTACTGCCAATCATTAGCAGACCGGAGTTCCGCTGTGGCGACCCCTAACCGGGAAAAGCCGAAAAGACAAACAACTCATCATTGCTCTGACATCTGCAAGAAGACTATCTGAGTTGCAAGGTCTTACGGTGGGTGAATCCTATTTGATTTTTCCATAAGGATAGTGTATCTTTATGAATAAACTCCTCATTCATGCCCATGTAGTTTCAGAGTTTACTTTGAATCAAGCCATCAATCTGCTAGTTTTCCAACCAGAACCTAAAAACTATGGAGAACAGATTCTGACATCAGGGAGAACAGATTCTACATACTCTGGATGTGCATAGGCAGCTCAGGTACTACCTTAACAGAACTAAGACTTTTAGAAAATTGATCGGCTATTTCTTTCCTATCAAGGGGCAAAAAAGTCACATCCCCCTAGAGCCTAGCCTTTTTCAAATGCCTACTGGAAAGGAGTGGACTCTAGAAGCATTCTAAAGGCAGCTACATAGCTCTGTGTACATACTTTTATAAAGCATTACAAAGTAGATTCCTTTTCTAGGTCCAGATCTAACTTTGTTAAGTCCATTTTCCAGGGGCTCCTGGACCCATATCTGTCCTCTTCTCAGGAAAGAAAGGCTTTGGGATTCAACCAATATAGCCAAAGAGCTACTGCTGCAGTGGGAATGACAACATAGCACAGTAGTATAAGTTGCAATTAACCTTAAGAGTAGCTGTTCAAATTCTGCATCACTGCAGTAGCCCCACCCTTTCCCCCTCCATCCTCCTTTTCCTGTGTATAGTTGGAGTTGGGATATAAAGTAAGGTGTTTGTTTCTGCTTTATATATTTTATTGTTACTATTGGTTGGTTATTTCGGGATTGTTAGGCTTTTCTCTCATTGTATGTGCAAAACAAGTCCTAAAGCAAGCTTCACATTACTGCTGATTTCCCTCATGTGGATTAGCCAGTCAGCAGTCAGAGTGACGGACAATCCTTTTGAAGCTGGACAGTTGTTGTTTCCTAGGTGGGAAACAAAACATATAGCCTAAAGACTACTGCAGCAGTGAAGAGTTTGAGCACCTACTGTTATGGGTAGAGTCAAGTAATGCATAATGGCGACACAAAGGAACCATTCAAGAACACAGCCATAGATGAGATGTTGCCATGTAATACCCCAAGGAATAGTATCAATGACTGCATAATGGTGATAAGAGAGTGTGTGCCATGCATCTAACACCATAATCTCTATTTTAATTAAGGCAGGAAAATATGTCAAATATTCTGTTGAGGTATTTATCTTTGATGGGTTTTAAGTTCTTAAACTCAAGGTGATAAAGTTGCATCATTAGTCACTGGCTGTGTAAAAATAAACAAAAAAAGGCAACAAGGATGTTGCATGCCACTTCATATTATCCAAAGACAAGTGAACTGGTGGAATAGTTTACTTACTTCTTTGGGACTATGCTGGTTAAGTTGAGTAAATCTAGACTATGAGCTTCATTGTTCTTCACATGTTTTATATATATATATATATATATATATATATATATATATATATATATATATATATATATATATACATATTTTTGTGTATGTACACATATTTTTTTATACATTTTTATATGTATTTTATATGTATTGCCATATAAGAACCTTAAATCTATGTTATTATATTTTTTAGTATTTTTTATTATTTTTCATGTGATGTTTGAATTAAGTCATGTGACTTTTGGCTGTCGGTCATGTGACTTTTTAGACCTATATATACTGTGCAAATGCAGTTGTAATTTTAGTATTGATGAAGGATTTTGTCCGAAAGCTCTGCTCTTTGTATTAAAGCGTTTTTTCTACTGAGAGTTTTGTCTTGTGTATTGGAGAGTTGGCGTTTGTCTTTTGATCACAAATCAAAGGACCAGCATCAGTTATTAATTCTATCCATTCTTTAATTTGGGGATGTCAGACTTCTTCATCAGTTAACACTCTATCAATATTTGTCCTTTAAGTGGATAGTGACTGAGTCTGTGGTCTTTATTTATTATGCATATGAATGAACTAATCTAAATCAAATCCATTTCAGCTGAAATTAGTCAAAACATAATAAAGTGTACTACTATTTGCAGGTAAGGGTGATAAAGGATAATGAGGGAAACATCCTCACAAGCGAGGAGAGTGTGTTGAGATGGAAAGAGTACTTTGAGGGGCTGATGAATGAAGAGAATGAGAAAGAGAGAAGGTTGGATGATGTGGGGATAGTGAATCAGGAAGTGCAATGGATTAGCAAGGAGGAGGTAAGGATAGCTATGAAGAGGATGAAGAACGGAAAGGCTGTTGGTCCAGATGACATACCTGTGGAAGCATGGAGGTGTTTAGGAGAAATGGCAGTGGAGTTTTTAACTAGAGTGTTTAATGAAATTATGGAAAGTGAGAGGATGCTTGAGGAGTGGAGAAAAAGTGTTTTGGTACTGATTTTTAAGAATAAAGGTGATGTGCAGAGCTGTAGTAACTACACTGGGATTAAACTGATCAGTCACAGCATGAAGTTGTGGGAAAGAGTAGTGGAAGCTAGGTTAAGAAGGGAGGTGATGATTAGTGATCAGCAGTATGGTTTCATGTCAGGAAAGAGCACTACAGATGTGATGTTTGCTCTGAAAGTGTTGATGGAGAAGTACTGATAAGATCAGAAGGATTTGTATTGTGTCTTTGTGGACTTAGTAAAAGCATATGACAGGGTGCCCAGAGAGGAGTTTTGGTATTGTATGAGGAAGTCAGGAGTGGCAGAGAAGTATGTAAGAGTAGTACAGGATATGTACGAGGGTAGTGTGACAGCAGTGAGGTCTGTGGTTGGAGTGACAGATGTGTTTAAGGTGGAGGTGGGATTACATCAAGGATCAGCTCTGTGCCCTTTCTTATTTGCAATGGTGATGGACAGGTTGACAGATGAGATCAGACAGTAGTCCCCGTGGACTATGATGTTTGCAGATGACATTGTGGTCTGTAGTGAGAGTAGGGAGCAGGTTGAGGAGACCCTGGAGATATGCTCTAGAGAGCAGAGGAATGAAGGTCAGAAGGACTAAGACAGAATGTATGTGTCTGAATGAGAGGGATGATAGAGAAATGATGAGGATGCAGGGAGTTGAGGTGGCAAAGGTGGATGAGTTTAAATACGTGGGATCAGCAGTTCAGAGTAATGGCAAATGTGGAAAAGAGGTGAAGAAGAGAGTACAGGCAGGATGGAGTTGGTGGAGAAGAGTGTCAGGAGTGATTTGTGACAGATGATTACCAGTAAGAGTGAAAGGGAAGGTCTACAAGAGGGTAGTGAGACCACCTATGTTATATGAGTTGGAGACAGTGGCATTGACAAAAAGGCAGGAGTCAGAGCTGGATATGGCAAAGTTAAAGATATTAAGATTTGGACTGGGTGTGATAAGGGTGGACAGGATTAGGAATGAGTATATTAGAGAGTCAGCCCAGGTTGGACGGTTTGGAGACAAAGCCAGAGAGGCGAGATTACATTGGTTTGGACATGTGCTGAGGAGGAATGCTCGGTATATTGGGAAAAGGATTCTAAGGATGAAGCTGCCAGGTAAGAGGAAAAGAGGCAGGCCTAAGTTAAGGTTTATCGATGTGGTGAGTGAAGACATGCAGGTGGTTGGTGTGATAGAGAAAGATGCAGAGGAAAGAAGAAATGGAAACAGATGATCCGCTGTGGTCACCCCTAGCGGGAACAGCTGAAAGAAAAAGAAGAAGAAGACTATATGCAGTAAAAAAACAGCAAGTGTATTGATTAAGCTGTGTGTAGATTGTGATAGTACCAGGTTTTAAATTACATATTTAGTTAAATGTAACATCATCATAGTATTACAGTAAAAACTTGGACTAGGTAGAGTTGTAAACAATAAGTACATTGTTAGTTGAGATTCAAACACATATATTTGAAATACTGTAAATTAATTGCATCATATAGTACCAAAATTGGTAGACTATACTACATTTATGATATAAATCAGGGAAATGAAATAATTTTTGAGACATTTTAAATGTTAGAAATTAACTTGTTTAAATAAAGTAGCTCTAAAAGCAGACTGCTTCTCAATGGGTAAATAGTGTGGATATGTGGATACATCCTTAAACTCAAAAGAACACTCTATGAAATAATGGAATTGATATAGAAGGACCTGCCAAGGCAAAACAATGTAAAAAAAAAAAAACTTTGTAAATCTGAGATGACAGAACCAAGAGCACAGAGTAGGGCAAAGGATGACAATAATTATTCCTCTCCATTGAAGCATTAGAGGGCTGTTTGTCACTGTGAAGAAAAACTGATATCACCTATGTGGTTGACTTTATAATGGAACAAACTGCATAGGGTATATCACCTTAGTTTATTTATTCCTACCATTGTTTGAAAAAGATAATTCTTACAATGTGAAGTAGCCCGAGTAAAGCGAGAGTGGATAGCTCTCTGGTTGACTTGCTGAATGAGGTTTTGTCTATATTCTGAATGAATTAGTTATTTCTGTTGGATCTCAGACTTGTGATGAGAGAGAGAGAGAGAAGTACAAGCAGTCATGTAACAAGTTGGGCATTTCTTGCTAAATCTCATGTGGATACCGAAACCCAGCTTCCAATAAAAAGACTTCCTCCACATCTAATGATCAAATCAACCAAAAGTTACTAGTGGGCTGGTGAAGGAGTTCCTTGAGCTTGGGATTAATCCAGGGATGCAATAATCATAGGTGTCACTGATGGTATTAATTCCCAAGCATAATGACAATGAGAGGTTGTGTTTAGGTCAGAAAAAGTGAGTACATAGTAGTCATATGCAATCAGTTGCTCACCACTTGGCTAGGACACACAAGTTCCTATAGCTAAGGCACCCATGCTCTTGTAGTTAGAGGATTTCATTATTACTGGCTGGGGAAAGTACTTCTGGTGGATACTGTAACCACTTTAGTAAGCTGCGGATTAGCATATGTTGCACCATTTGGCCTACTTTAATTCCAGGTAATTTCAGATGACAAAAATATCATGACTGCCTTTCAATGTTGGGTGGAGCACACTGTGACAGGGGCTAGAGTCTTTTCTGGGCCTGGTACAGATAGTATTGTTATGTAGGTGGGTATACCAACACCACTCTCCCTATCACTATTTAAAAACTAGTGTATGGCTAAACTTTAGGGGTTCGTGATTATTAGTTAAAAACTAATGCATAAAGATATGAGGCACAATGCATATTCTTCTTCAGGTTTCTGCAATGAATGTGTAACATGTTACTAATGTAGCCATAATATGCTTTTTGTTGACTTGTGCCATCTTTTGTTCTAGGCCTGTTTTCAAGGACACTTTGGGAACAGTTGATAGGGAATCTCGGTTCTCACCATTGTTCAAACAAGAACAGAGCAAGATTTCCACTGAAGATCTATTGAAGCTGATTGCAGAGTATAGGAGGTATTAAAGAAAACAGAAATTTTCATAACCAAATGAGAAACAAAATTATTTTACTTTAACTGGCTAGCATAAAAATAATCTGCTGAATATTTAACATGCTATGAAATGTAATACAATTTAGTTTAAATACAAACATATTTAAAAATATGGCCAGCTGCATAATGTTGAACGATATAACCCTGATATGCTCCAGGTGACTTAGATTTGATTAACAGCTCAAGCAGTGCTGTTGTATGTGTTGGGGGGTGGGGCATAAGATTCAGCCTACCTACCTGTCCCTGTAAGTGGGGAGGGGTGCTAGAATCTCCAGTGGAGACCAACAGTCAGATAGAGGTGTTTGACAAAAGGCAGTAGAGGCCTTTGATGTTTATGGTACTCCCAGAAGTCAGGGGCATCCTTCACAATGGCCTTTTATATACCCTCCCTTCAATTTCTGCAGACATGTGCAGAGGGAAAAATTTAGGGCACAGAAAGAAAAAAAAATTGACTACTGCCTAGATGATGATCATACTGTGACCGTTCTCCTCTCCTCTCCTCATATAGGAGAATGAATGACATGATCAGTAAGGCTGGAGATCAAAGCATAAAGCAAAAAATATATCTTGGCAAATATGTAACTATAATGATAATCACTCAAAGCAGTTATGTATATGTTGTACTAAAGTAATTTTAATGTAATATTTTCTGTAGAAAGAACTACATCCATCTATGCTTTCAAATGCTTTTAAATAGCACTGAAACAGTAAAGCTGAGAATAAAAAAATGTAGGAGATATTGGTCTATATAGATTATGTGGCACATTAATTCTGATCCTACATATAAATGCTGGTGGTTCCTGATTATCAAGAGTTGTTTTGGCATTTGTCCTTTTTAATGAGTCTATGCCATTGAACTGTCAGGATCTAGTTTTCAAAAGGAACTAATGAAATGCCTGTTTTACTGCTATTGCAGGAATTCATTTATATATTTAAAATCTGTACCACTTGATAGTACCATTTTAGTAATTATACTTAGGCAAATTCATGTTATTAATGTATCCTGTCACCTTTTACTACTCATTCCACTGAAATGCTTTAGCTTTGACGCAAGATCCATTGCAATATAAACTTCTCCAGGGTTGCACAGCCTGACTTCAGAAGTGCCTGTCTATCTTTAGAGTGAATTTCTCATATGCATAACACAGTATCAAAATCAAGCTTTTGACTGTCCTGATCTCAGTGATTTGAAATGAATGATTAACTGTAATAGTTCTGGTATGTATTTTTAAACATTTGATTAGTTGTTCTGTTGTCGGAAACCTCACTTTTTAAATTGTGTCTTGATGAAGGCTGAAAATATCAGAATATTGTCTAGATGTGCAGATTCTATGTTGCTTTTTTGTCAGATTTTAACATTAAGGTCATATTAAATAATTATAAACTGTTTTAAGTAACCACCATTGATATGTATTTATGTTCCCTTTTGGAACCCACAGGGCTGAAAAGGCTAACAAAATGCAGATCATTCCTGGCAGTCTGGAAATCAAAGTTGATTTCGTTCCTATGGACCATCCAAGTATGTTACAATCTTAACATTTTTATAAACAAAAATAGTACATTGCTGCACTGCTGAATTGAGCATAACTCTATGAAAATGGATGCTAGCTTTCATTCATTGCTTTCTGCTGTGAGGAAATATAGTTTGTTAGGATGACCGCTCTGTCACTAAAAGGGATATGACCTACTTAAAATATACAATGTCCATCACTGTCACTGCTGCAGTAGCCTATGGGTTGTATCCTGGGAAGAATACAGCACCCAGCCAGCTTCCCAAAGCTCTAACTCCCTCCAGTACAATCACTCTGGCTGCTTATACCTTTACCCCTTTTGGAAGGAACTATAAAAGCAGCCAGAGGGACTGAAAATCTTCAATACTTTTTTTGCCATCTCATGCAGAGGTATCTCTGAGACTTCTCTGGTGCAGCGGTCAGCTAAGGCTTCCTGTCAGATAAGATCCCTCTGGGACCCTTAGTGTCTTATCTACTTTTTGTGGGAAATAGTAGTATGTCACTTTAAGAATATGGCTTTTCAAGCATGTTTAGACGTTACTTGGTGATTGTTACTGCCTCTCTAGGGATTGCTTTTGAGAAGTTGACTGCCATTGAGTGCTCACGGGTTATATTTACGTTTATTTATTGTTAGTGAAGTGTTTTGGAGAGTCAGATAGTAATTTTTGAGGGAGAATAATTGGATTGTATGTGAATACTTGTACTTACACTTGGTTTGCTTAGCTTTTACATGATTTTGCAGAACACAGAATTTATAAAATTCTATTTTTGTGTGCTACTTGTGATACCTTATTGTGGGGTGTTTTTGATTAGACTGGAAGGGTTTTGTTTAGTTTATGAGCATTAGTGACAACTTACCTTTTGACTGACTCCTTCTGCCATACCTTACCAGCAAAAGGCTTCTTTCCTGTCTTCAACATCTATACTTACCCTGGTCCTCCTGTTTTTTCTCTTAAAATACATAAACAAAAAAAAAGAATAGTAGAAACATGTGTCCATGCCACCCGGCTGGTCTATTAATATGCCTCAGCAGACAGTGGGTGACTCTACAGTGGCCACTGCCAGTTCCACAGACCATTTACCTATTTCCTCATATGCCTCCAGTGTAGCCTTGCAGGCTATTATGGTCCATGGGTCAGACACATTCTCTATGGTTGTTTCAGTGCCCTGCTTGAGCATGGGAGAAACATCCAGTTTGGGTATGGAAGATACTTCAGGAAGATCTTCTCAAGGTATCCAGGGAAAGAGACTTTTTGTTAAGGATGTTATGCTGTCCCCAAGCCATTCACACCCTAGGGATATATCTCAAAAAAGAAACAGTAAATTAATCATATTGGAAATAAAGAAATGGTTCCTGTCTGTAAAAGTGATGCTATTACCTTAGCCAGGAGTTTATCATAGCAAGTCATCTCTGAGTGCAATATGCCTTCTAATACTGCTGTTCCTCTTTTTAAGGAAGAATATGCATTTTTGGATGAGTCTGATGTTGACAGAGATAGGGTTATCTTAACCCAAGATTCTACAGCCCAAGACTCTGATTCTTTGGATAGTGACCCTGAAGAGGTACCTATGGAGGCACTCTCTTTTTCTGGCAATATTTCCAGATTGAGGGACATAGTTTTGGGGGAAAAGATAGGTGCACCCCTAGAGTTGGGCAGATAGTATGACTTATTTGAACAAGAAAGCCCTAATTCTGCACCCATTCCTCCTATTTGCTGCTTTGGAGGATGCTGTAAAAGCTGCATGCAATGCGCCTGATTCTTTCTTGTAAGTTCCTAAAAAAGGAGATGCATTGTATTGAGTTTCACAAGCTAATACATTTCTGTATTCTCATTTTACAGCTGATCCTGCTGCAATCACTCCTATGGTTTAAGCAGTGAAAAATTATATTGCCTTCTCCAACCAAGTACCTGGGGATAAGGAGGGGAGGTGGTTGAACTGATAGGGTAGGAGACTTGTTTTCTTCTGCCACATTACCATTCAGAATCCTGAACTACCAGGGCTATATGTGGACGTTCATTTTAAAATGTGCTATGTTTGGAAGAATTTTCTGTTTGCCTGACCCCTGAATGTAGATCTTATGCGCATCAGATTGTGTCTTACCTATCTCACCCTCTCTGAAAGAGTGTGTATGCTAGTGCTAATACTGTTTCCAGGACTTCTGCTTCAGTTAATGATTTCAGGAGATTTATTTAGATGCATAACCATAACTTTTCAAATGACTTAAGATCAGAAATTTTAAGTTTTGCTCTAAACTCAGAGGTTTTAATTGGGCCTTCTACTGCTCGGGTAGTCAAATAATGGGATGAGAGATGTAAATTAATGAAGGGAGTTTCTATTTACGTTACCCAGATTCTAAAACTTCTACCCATTTCAAGAGACAGAATAAGCAGAAAATGCAACCTAACAACAGGCACCCAAGAAGAAATGTCAGGATGGTAAGAAACCTAAATCCAAAAAGCAAGGAAATTTTCCAAAAAAAAAAATAAAAAAGTCAGACACCAGCTTCAGAATTACTATACCAGACACCTGGTCACCTTTCCCCCTCCTCCTGTCACTATTTACCTTTAACTTTCTTAGTATCTGACCCACAATGCCCCTGTTTGGTGCCAGATAATTTCAGACAAATAGTTTTTTAAGGTGATCTAACTGGGTTACAGATGGCATGATAGGACACAATACAGAATGAAATGGAAGCCAACAGAGTACCTGAAATACCAGTGCAGTCATAGCAAATGTTTACAGTTGGCAGGTGTGCCCCCCCCCCCCCACAATCCTATGTAGAAATATAGTAACATGTACATGTAGGTATAATAACAGTGGAGCACAGATTACCTGTGCTGCATAAAGTAGCAGGGTAGATTGTTGCACGTCTAAAATATGCAGGGCTCTGTGTGTTAGGTTGTTGTGTGTTGTATATTGTGTGAAAGTGGTCAGCATGTATGCATGGAGGGTTGGGTCCCGGTGGCCAATGGCCAATACTGTTGATGACAGGGCCAAGTTCTTACAACTGCAGTGCCAAACACAATGCATCCCAAAAAGACACAATCCAGCAGTAATCCATACTTATTATTCAGATGTAATATCTGTCACCATCTGAAAGATGGACATGGCATGAATGTGGGCCTAGACATACAAACACTACACAGGTGGAAGTACCCTAGACAGAGAGTGTATAAAATGTTACTGTCAAATGGACACACCTTTGGAATTGTACATACAGGTTAGCAGCACATTAGTTGGCTGTGTAGTATGGAATACTGATGTAGTCTGGTCAAACATTGGCAGACCACAAAAGGCACAGGTATGAAGTACTGAGAAACCACTACTGTCCCTGCAGAAGCCAGCATAAGTGGAATGCCCCCCATATATCTGTGAGTCAGCTGCAAGTAGCTTCCATAGCACACATGCACTCAGCTTACCCCACCATCAGCCACAGGTACCTCACAGGTCATTTCCCCTGCTGTTGGGAATGAGTACAACATGACCCCCACCTCTGTATGGGACTAACCACAGAATGCAGCATGCTGAAGAGGTGTCCCATGCAGGTGTGTCCCTAGCTGTAAGCAGCACCTTGCCAGCATCCACACCAATGGATCAATAAGGACAGAAACTATTAACATCAATGCCTCACAGTAAGACGTTGTCCCGTTTGATTCTCAGCTAGACCGTCTTCTGTCTGGAGACATGCGTGAATGGGCGTACCTTCGTTGAAGGTTGTGCATCAGGGCTGGCAAATCGGCACATAAAAATCTACTGCTAATCATGAGCGGACCGGAGTTCCGCTGTGGCGACCCCTAACCGGGAAAAGCCGAAAGACACAACAACAACAACAACAACCTTGAATACCTACCCTGTCACCCCAGGGGAATACAGTGACTTGCAGTCTGGGACTGTAGGAGTGATACAATGCACTGGCCAGCTACAGATGACCTGCATCTCTACCAAATGCCCTACAGTTCTCTGTCAAAGGCCAGTGTCTCACCCATACTGCCATTTTTAATTTCTCCAAGTCTTTTAGGTTTCTAATACCATGATGGGAATGGACCCCATTCCTAAGTCAAAGTACGATTAAAGTTCATGAAACTGGTATTGTTTCAATCTATGATGTTAGCCAAAAGTGCTCTTCGCAGCACCCGCAATGTGCCCAGTAGTGACTCCTTCTGCAATTCATATGGTGTTACATGAATCGGTAACATATCTAAATACGATTGTAAATTCTTTTTTATAAAACCAGTTGCTCCTTCTACTATTGGAACTGTCTGGGCATCTTTCTTCCACATGGCTCTCATTTCTGCCTGCAGATAGACGTATTTTATGACTTTGTGTCTCTCTCTACGCAAGACACTGTAGTCACTAGGTGTGGTGATTTCAATGATAAATGCTACTTTTGTATTTTTTTCTTGGACCACTATATCCAGTTTTATAGCATCTATCTTTTGGACTGCTGGTATTGGGTGATCCCATGTGATGTAAACTTAATAATTTTCTATGATTCGCTGTGGCTCATGTTGCCAGTCTTTTTCAGCCACTTTGATACCATAATGTTTGCACAATCTGCAGTGTAACAATCTCGCCACGTTATTATGCCTTTCAGTATACAGTCCCTCTGCAATTAGAGAGTCGCAACCAGCAATAAGGTGTGTGACTGTTTCCAATTCGGTTCCACAAAACCTGCATATGTCTGTTTCTCCCACATGTTCAATGGACTTAGTAAACCAGCGTGTATGTATCCTACTATCTTGGGCTGCCAATATTAACCTTTCATTTCTTGATGTAAATTCACATCTCCTTAACCATTCCTGCATTCATTCTTGATCAACATGAGGCTCTTCCAGAAGTTTTCTATACTTGCAACTATATTTATGTTTTTTCCACATTTCTTGCCTTTTCACCTGGTCCTTCACCTTATATTCTTTCTTTTGTTTTTAGCACATTTAGTTGCTGCCTGATTTTTATCAACTTCGAGTTTGATTTCCATTCCTGCTAGACATTGATATGCTTTTGCTAAATTAAGCACTGTTGTCATCTTAGATTTCTTCTCCTCATGTTTCAAAACTTTCACCACATTTGGATCTTGAGGTCAGTAGATATGTGTGGAGTCCCACGATTGCAGATCTATACATGAAATCAATTTCAAGGAGGCCCATCCCTCCTTCAGAATGGAGAATATATAATCTTGGTATACACTGATTGTTATAAATCATTTGGTGAGCGTGAAGCATCCTTCTAGTTTTAATATCCAATCTATCCAACACTTTTTTTGCTGCCAGTGTATGTTATCTCATGTACTCTCAAATAACATAACACAGTCCACAGAACACAAATGCAAGGCCATGTCGACAAATCCCAGTAGCATGTCCACCATGTCCTACTGTATGAACTGTGGACCAACCCCTAAATACTGCTGGGATGAAGTGATAACTATACGGATACTTATCAGATATCATTTGCATAATGTTCGGAAGAGGATAGAATAACAGAGGGGAGGTAGAAGCATGAACGCCATGGAGTGTGTGAAGTCTGAAACTCAGATGTGTGCACATACTATCCCTGCCTGCAAACACAGGAATGGGTGGCTGCATACCTGCTCGTAAACCACAATGTGAAGGGGTAATGACCAGAAATATGAGACCTGCCTCTGTGTAACCTGTGTGAATCTTTACAGCTCTGAGGTATGGCCACAGCAGAATATGGCTATTCTGCCATGTTGATAGATGTACAAGCATGGGATCCTCAGCCACCACAGTACCAAGGTACTGAACCATTTACACAGACCCATCAGCAAGTGTCTGCAGCTCCCCCTCCAGAATGGCATGATTTTGCAAGAATATGTAGGCTGCAGACCACAATACTGGACACAGCTTCATTTATCTTGTCTTCCCCAGGAAATTATTGCAAGCAAATGCATATAACTGTCAGTAGTTGATGACATAAAACATCGCAGTGTAAAACAGTACATATGTCTGAATATCTCTGCTAACACCAAAACCATTTAGCAGAAGCAGCACAGACACAATTAGTTACAGTATCCCACTATCCTTTCCCATTGTGACCCTATATCATCAACCGATCTACAGATATCCTGCAGAAACAGGTTATAACTACAGGTGTAGAACACAAATGCCTGCGCTGGAGTACAACCTAACCGGAATGGATTCACACATTCAATACAGAAGGTCATACTGGGCATGCTCCCAAGTGAAGCCCATGTTTGGCAACAACAGTGACTGTACATATCTGTCAGTCGCAGATGTCTGTGCACACACTCCACACTGCACACCAGTCATGCTTTGCACACACATTGGATAGGAATACACACATATATCCAAGGACAACACACTATAATAGGCCAAACATACACATACATAGATGTGTGGAAGAGAGTGGCAGACAGTGACAAAGAGATTCCCATTATGAGGCCTGTCCCACCCAGCACACATCCAATTGGCCAATACCACATGATGTGCAAATGTCTATCACTATAGACATGTGCTTCTGGTAGCCCTCGGAATTATAGTGTCTGTGGTGCTTGTGATAACTGTGAAACATGACTGTACAAGTCATTATTCATCTAGCAGTTGTATACACGGTTCTGTCAAATGTAAACCTGTGTGTGACTGAGTGTTGTGTGTACTTCCAAATGAATGGTTTATGGCCCATTCACACACACTGCATTCCCCATTGCCAAGCCTGCTGATGTCATTCACCTTGAAATACACCTTTGGAGAAGGGCTAGCCCTATAAGCTCAGTGGTGTATGCTATAAATGTGTAATGCTATAGTGTAATGTACTAGTTAGCTAGGAGTTCTAATCCCAGACATTGTAACTGTGAGACTCTGTATGTGTGTGTGTGTAGGGATCAACGCTTCTGAGACCTGTCACAGTCACTACACTTTCTATTTTACTTCTTTGGCAAGCCTGCTGATGTCATTCACCTTGAAATACACCTTTGGGGAAGGGCTAGCCCTATAAGCTAAGTGGCTTGTGCTATAACTGCGTAATGCTATAGTGTGATGTACTAGTTAGGTAGGAGTTCTAATCCCAGACATGACAACTGTGTGTGTGTGTGTGTGTGTGTGTGTGTGTGTGTGTGTGTGTGTGTGTGTGTGTGTGTGTGTAGGGATTAATGCCTTTGAGGCCAGTCACAGTGACTACACTTTCCATTGCCCTAATTTGGCAAGCCTGCTGATGTCATTCACCTTGAAATACACTTTTGGGGAACAGCTAACCCTATAATCTCCATGGCACATGCTATAACTGCATAATGTTATAGTATGATATACTAGTTAGGTAGGAGTTCTAATCCCAGACATGGCAACTATGAGACTGTGTGTGTGTGTGTGTGTGTGTGTGTGTGTGTGTGTGTGTGTGTGTGTGTGTGTGTGTGTGTGTGTGTGTGTGTGTGTGTGTGTGTGTGTGTGTGTGTGTGTGTGTGTGTGTGTGTGTGTGTGTGTGCATAGGGATCAATGCTTTTGAGGCCAGTCACAGTCACTACACTTTCCATTGCCCTACTTTGGCAAGCCTGCTGATGTCATTCACCTTGAAATACACCTTTGGGGAAGGGATAGCCCTATAAGCTCTGTGATGCATGCAATAAATGCAGTGCACTGTATTAGCAATGCATAGATAGGTAGGGGTTTGCATCTCAGTACTGTCAAGTGTGTGCATGTGTCATCTGTATCCTGTGTGGAGGTAGCTGTGATTGTGTAATAACAGGACTCATTGGGGTGGGTTTTGCAAATTTCTTATATTGACGACTTACTGTATGTCACAATGTCCACCTTACAAGGACAACAGATGTCAAACAGCAGAGAGGCTGGTGTAGACTATCCATACTCCTATATATGACATTATGGATTGGGGAACAATATAGACAACCCTTGTATTACTCAGAGAACACTCACCACCCATGTCTCATATACAAACACACTTGGCTAGGCAACAACCACTATATTGGTAGTTCCCTGCATATTGCCCACAGATAGTAACCACTGTGTGATTGCAGTGGACTACAGAGGATATGGCACCCTGTTCCATCCCTACAATAGGCAAATAATTGCTTCCCCAATGGATGCCTGCAACAACTGTAGAGTCAGAAAATGTAACCCACAAAGCAAATACCATGCCTTATACACATGCCCTGTATAGACAGATGCCACTAACACCAGTGAATATCTGTATCATGCTGTCAATGTAGGTGCAGGATCAACCTCAGTTCCATAGCCAGTTCTCATCACATGAGGTCAGGAATGCCACATCAGATGATAACATTCTGTCCACACAACATGCCCCAGACACCTCAGGTAAACTTCCACATGTCACAGAACATGCATGTGGGACATGTGCACAACCCAGACACCATCCATTTTATGGAATGTAGAACACATGCATGACACAACACTGGCCACCCACAATAGTAACCCAGATGAGTGGATGGTGATTACAATACCCACCTGTGTGGACCAGTCCAGGGAAAACACTCCTGAGACACACTGCAGACCATTGTCATGTGGCCTGATGCCTAGGTATACTCTTTACCTAGCCTTGTACAGTCTTCTGGCACAGTCATCTACTACACACCTGTGAAGCAATGAACCCATGCATGTCAGTACTGGCAAGTGTGTGTGTGTGTGTGTGTGTGTGTGTGTGTGTGTGTGTGTGTGTGTGTGTGTGTGTGTGTGTGTGTGTTTAAAGATTTGGAAGCCATTCACACTCACTACACCTCCCACTGCCCTACTGTAGCATGCCTTCTGATGTCAGTCACCTTGACATACCCTTTGCCCATATATCAGCCTGATAACCTCAGTGGTGCATGTGATACCTGCGTAATACTGTAGTGTAGCAAACTAGTTAGGAATTCTAATCCTGACCCTGCCAACTGTGATAATGTGTGTGAGTCCCTGAGAGAGTGTGGTTGTGTCTTCCTCGACACCTGCTTTTGTGGACAGGCACATGTACTACACTTACTTTATCCTCCTTTATCACTGTTGCTGAGGTCACTCACCTTCAAAGTTACCGTTGGACAGCTATTCAATATGTAAGCTCTGTGGCACATGCAATAACTGCATAAAAATGTAATAGCAATACATAGTCAGCCAGGGGTTTGAAACCCCGTACTAGTAAGTGTGTGACACAAACATGCTTATCTCTTACTCTCCTAACCCCTTCCTTTCTTACTTTGTCTCTGTCTCTCCCACTCCCTCTCTGGTGGATGTGGAAAAGTACACCTGCTTTGCTTAGGCAGAAGCTTGTGTTTTATAAGTGATGCTCATAATCAGCTGATGGCCTGTGCATGAATTGCAGTCCCCTCACTAGCTGATTGCATGTGGAACAGCTGTGGTATCATTCCCATAGCCAATTGCATTGAAACACACTCCTATAACTAGGAACATCATGTGGGTGTTGGCCATTTTCATTCACTGTGAGCAGGACTTCATGTTGGTGTTGGGCAAATAGCATCAAAGAGGGTAGTGGGATATACTTCTTACAACATACACTGTGGAGACAGGCCAACAAACAGGAGGGGGATGTTCCAGACATGAGGACAGAATGTAAGTCTTGCTCTACTACATTTGAAGTAATGTTGGTTTAACAGGATTTGTGTGGATATGGCTGGTCTACATGATTTAATATCTGTCATGACAGTGTTATGTGGTTGAGGAAACTCTCATCTGTAGGGCTGGTGGGAGACTGGCCAGTGTTTGGAGACTTACATGTGTTGTGTTACTCACACATTTCCTATCTTTAGAAATGCAGTAGCATACACTGAGGATTGCAGTCAGTACACGGTGACAGCCATGTGAATTATCCCTCAGAAGACATATGTCATAACAAACTCTGTTACACCAGTAAATGTATGAGTTTATCACAGCAACATGTCAATATTGGCCCTGTGTTTGTGCCTCCAGCCACAGCTCTGTCAACCTTTGTACATATGTCATGCAGTAAGAGGTGCATATGTTCAGTACATCATTATTTACTGACATCCTACCTGATAACAAGCCAGTGAGATATCAGACTGCTAGACATGTTATGTATAGTAGGACTTATATTTGAGGACAAAACCTGGACATTCTGTTGTGTGTACAGTAGTGAGGTATGTGTGCTTATGGTGATTGTTAACAGAGTGTGTATTGTGAATATGTACCTTGGCCTGTGTACAGACTGTGGTAGATGTCATTGCTCTTGGTCCTGTTCTATCTGATGTTGCATGCTGCTTCCAGTGTATGGTACACTATTGGCGTACATGTTTGTAGGGCCAGACCGACACATGTCCCATACCACAGTCAGGCATCCGAATACACTGTGTATTGGCCCAGTATATGTAGGGTTAGTGTGTGAGTGGCACATATGAGGATGGTGTTGATTACACAGTCCATATACTGCAATATTAAGCATGCTTACCATATGTGACTGTGGCTGTGTTCAGATTGGTTGTGGGTATGCGCTTTCACACAAGTGTCTGTTACTCCATGCTGTTACATGCCTGTAGAGCCTGCTATATTTGCAGGTACCTGTGTATTCCCCCATAAGAAATGTAGGCCATTGTTGGGGCAGTCTGCCTGTAGTTTGCACAGTGCTTTGTGACATGCCTAGCAGCTCAGTGTACTTACCCTGTGCAATGTTATGTCCAGATATTTGTCTGATGTACTGTTGCCGGACCACCATAACTGTGGTGTATTTCTGACAAAGCAGTTGGATGCTGTACAGGTCTGTGTCACTAACTAGAGGGTAGTATGTGGGATTGTGACCTCTGCTCCTCTGGTTATTTTGTGTCAGGACAGACAGGAGAGTGTGAATGCATAAACTGTGTGAGCTTATCTTTTCCAGTATTTTTGTGATATCCCCATTTACATGGCTGTAAACATCCACTTTGTCAGGCTTGGTCCACACGTCTTGCACTAAGGGGTTCTGGTAATACCCCTGGACTGACCAGAGTGTGTCAGACTGTCCACATTTATTGGTAATATCTCTGCTGTATTCCACAGGATCATTACTGTGATTTCTGTGGTACTGCACTATGATGATTTTATGATGTCTGTCAGTAACTGATGGCATACATGTCAATATCAGATGTGACTTCCCACACATTTCTGTTGAGACAACCCCTATTACAGTAGCAGCAGTCTACATTTATACCTGCAGTACTTACATGACATCCCCTTGCACTAAGAGGTTGTTACTATTGGTGCTGAGGTATGACTCCACTACATGTTATGGACATAAGTTATACATATATGTGTGTGTGTGTGTGTGTGTGTGTGTGTGTGTGTGTGTGTGTGTGTGTATATATATATATATATATATATATATATATATATACACACACACATACATACATATAAATACATACTACATATAAATAAATATATGGATGTGTGTGTATATATATATATATATATATATATATATATATATATATATATATATATACATGCACACGCACATGCACACACATATATATATATATATATATATATATATATATATATATACATATACACACACATATATGTTTACGTATATACAGATATATTTTATATATATATATATATATATATATATATATATATATATATATATATATATATTTATATAAAACAATGCCAAAAATTGCATTGTCATCTCCTTTGGTAAAAACTCTGTACCCATGAACTACTACATAGACAGAAGTGTTGAACTTCATGACACCCATGCAGATGGACAATACAGTTATGACTGCTGAATCCTACACAAATGCACTCTATAAGCACTTACACGAGTGCATGGATCGTGCTATCCCAAACAGAACCAAGATGCTATCCTCCAAAAATGGAAGCCAATCTGGTGGTCCCCTGCCATAAACAAACTGTACAACAGAAGGAAGAAATTGTTGCAAAAGAGAGTAAAATCCCATGAGTGGAGGAGCTCCCTGGTCAGCCTCAGTAAGAAGCTGAGATCCCTTATAAGATCCAAAGCTAGCTACAAAAACAAAATCACCACTGATTCTAAGGACAAACACAAAGCATTCCATAGCTATGTCAAGAATCTTAATGGCAACACCCAGATCTGATCTGAGTTACAGCACAATGGCACGAAAATTACAGAACCAACTGATATTGCCAACATCCTGGCAGATAGGTTCAGTGCTAACTTTACCCCCCTCACCCCCTAAAGGGCCCATATCTATACAGGAAGAAAGCAGAGTCCCTGTAATCACAACTATGCAAGTAAAAGCTGCATTCTCTAAAGCCAAAAACACAGATTCCATGGGACCGGACAACATCCCAGGCTGCATTTTATACGAACTTCAGAACGAACTGGCTCCCCACCTAAGCACCATGTTCAATCATAGCCTCACATCAGGCTTTGTGCCCACTCCACAAAGGGGGAGCCACCACTGATCCCGGGAACTATCGACCTATTAGGCTGAGGAGCCTGGTCTGCAAGGCCATGTAACATATCATCATGGAACTCATAAACAAAGACATTGGTAACCTCCAAACTCTGGATCCCACCCAGTTCAGGTTTGTGAAAGACAGATCATGCCTCCTGAACCTGATCGACTTCTTTGAGGCAGTCACCAAAGCCGAGATGAGGGTAAGGTGGTTCACACAGCCTATCTTGACCTCGCCAAGGCTTTCGACACCATCCCCCATTCTGGAATTATAGCTAAAGTCACTAAACTAGGTATAAATCCCTACGTCACAAGATGGGTTGCCAACTGGCTCACTGACAGAACCCACACTTTAAAAGTTGCACACTCCAAATCTGACCTCAAACCAGTGACAAGTGGAGTACCACAGGGTTCAGTCCTGGGACCTCTCCTGTTTGGTATCTACTTCTTTGATGTGCAGGCTAACACAGAAGGCCACTGCCTAACGAAGTTCGCAGATGACTGCAAACTAGGAGCCATAGTCAAGTCCCCAAATGATGTGGAAATCCTACAGAAGGGCCTCACTGAGACAGATGCCTGGTGTCAGAGCCATGGCCTCAAGCTCAATGCCAAAAAGTGCATTGTCATCCCCTTTGGTAAAAACTCTGTACCCATAAACTACTATATAGACAGCAGTCTACTTAACAACGAATGTGTGATAAGAGACCTTGGGACCCAGATGGACAGTAATCTGTCCTTTGATAGTCACATCGCCACAGTAGTCAGGAAGTCCTTCTATGTGGTACACCTCATCATAAAAGGGTTCTCATCCAGGAAAAAAAGAGGTCATTGTTCCCCTCTACTCGACAGTCATTAGACCCATTACAGAGTACAATGGCCCTTTTGGAATGTACCTCACAAGACATCTGCAGCAGCTGGAAAAGCCACAGAAGTGCCTTACAAAGAGGATTGATGGCCTCAAACAGATGCCCTACACTGACCACCTCAAAAAAATCCAGCTTTACTCCGTAGCATATCGCCTACTCCGAGGTGAACTCTGCCTAACATATAAAGTTATGCAAACCCAGAGCTGTTGGACATGCTACACCTAAAAATATCCCAGTCCCTCCAAGCTACATGCTCTAGGGACCTAAACCTTGTCACCACAATAAACAGGGCATGCTGGAGGGAAAGATTCATGTCCCAGAGACTTTTCATACTCTGGAACAGGCTACCCATCTATGTCAAGCAAAGTTCTTTATCAGCACTCTTCATGAAAAGTCTTGATGAGTGGATGGGAAATAGTAAATACACCCCAGGGATCACTTCTGTGTCTCTGCTCAACAGTGGCACAGGAAAATAACTTTCTTGGGTGACGTAAGTCAGGGAACCTTGTTGGTTAGACTTACGTAGGCCCTCGGGCCGATAGCCTAGTACCTACTTATGAACCTATGAACCTATATATACGGTTAAACAAAAAGGCACTTAAACTGTTTCAGCTTCGCTTACCAGTGCGCAAATGTGCTTAGCTGTTATATTTAAGTAATGCTTACACCTGCTAAGCATTGCTCAGCCCTGGAAACCAGTGCTCACATTCCAGTCTGATAAAATAGCAGGGTAATGACATCTTTAATAGGTGTATTTAATTCCATGTACATAACATGCATCTATGTGCTGTCATTACAGTAGCAAGGGGGGATGGGTCTACTGTCTGGGACACCTGGGTATATATGGCTTGTACGACAGTCTTTTCCATTTGAATGTGTTTCATATATGGGTAATATCCCAGATTATATGCAGTTACATTGGCATGTAGTGTATCATTACATTACTACTGTTGACAGTGCATTCCCAAGTAAGAGTAGATTGCAGATTGTAGTACTGGAACCAAACACCCCTGCACGCAAAGATGGACTCTGAGTCCTCACTATCATGTTATTGGTGTGTAAGCTGTGTGTCATTAAGTATTTGCTACTGGATATTGATCTGACATGTAGATATTAACTGTAGACTACTGTGTGTATATGACATGTCATTGAGGGCTGCTGTCATGTAGTAATGGCATACCTATCAGTATCAGATGTCTATCTGTCAACACAGTCATCCTACTGCATAACCAGTTGGCTAGCTGATGTCTGTCTGTCCTCTGTACAGATGTACAGATGTCGGGACTCCATCTTGGCTGTTTACAGGCAATCTATGCTTGAGTGACACTGACATGTCTGCCCAGATGTGTTATGAATGCCATAGCTAGGAATCCACACCCTGTACGCACCACATGCCATGGATACCTCAACTATACTACCACAGTTAACAGAACATGTTTGGGTACAGGTCTCCAAGACAGACACTGACCAGGTTATGTAATACATATTGCATACATGTCAACTGGAGCACCTCACTGGTCCTCTGCAAGAGGCAACCAGATGATTGGGTGTTGCATGTAACTTTCACCCTGAGGATCACCCCTGTAGTATCTGTTGATAGATGGCCTGCTGGCCTATGGCAGATGGCATGATACCACTGTACACACATCCCCTACACTTCTCATCTCTCCATGGACAATAGCCTGGTACACACCTATGAACATCTGCAGCGATGGACCCCAGTACTTACAAATGTGTATGTATGCCTTACCGAGAATAACACTGTCTGTGTGTTTGTAAATCTGTAGTTGATAATACCCTGAGGCCCTTCACACCCACAGCTCCCCCCATTGCCATAGTTAGATGTGGCTGCTGATGTACTAGACATTACATGTACCTTGTTACACTCTTCATCCTAAAAGCTACCTGGGGCTTGCAATACAAGCATAACACTGTTGTACAAATGGGTTGATAGGCATGGGATACCCTCTGTGTTCTGGCAAGTGTGTGTATATGTGCAAGTGTGTATATTTGTAGGATACAGCATTCTGAGGCCACATTCTCTTAATACAATACACCTTGCCACACAGTATTAGGGATAGTGATGTTGCTGACTGTAGGAGAGCCATGACAATGCATCTCCCTACTATCCCTGTGGCATGTGCATTAGATGCATATCCCTGTAGTAGCACTTTTGGGATAGACAAGGTGTTGTATTGTATTCCTAGTCAATGTGTGATGGTGGGTATGTCAGAGTATTATCATGGGTTTCAGTGCGTACGATATCCACTGTTGGGTGTGGGTGCTGGTTATACTGTCTTTACACCATGGTATCCCCAGTACATATCCCATGTTCCACTGTATGGGGACCACTGTCACCATCAACCATACAGGTAAGTGATAACACTATATAGCCCAGTTATGCATGTGCTGTGTGCAACTTATCTGTAACAGAATGGACACACTGACAAGGTAGTTAGCACTGATAAGCCCAGGTCTCTCAGATGTGTGTATGACTGTTATGTGTTTATCAATGTGTATATGACAGTATGTCACACTATGTATTGTCCATAAACAACTAGTACATCCCCCATTACCATACTATACAGGGCATGGGGATGTTCTTCACGTAACATGTAACCTGGAACACACCTCATCATAAAAGCTGTGTGGTGTGTGCAATTAAGGCCGCACACATCAGTAGCACTACATACCTAGGTAGGGGTTTTAGTCCCAGTGTTGCCAAGTAAGAGTGTGTGTGTATGTGATGGAATCTACTTCCGTTTGCAGAATATACATGTCCCAGGAGGTCATCTGTCCAAGAACTGCCTATAAATGCTAACATTTCACAGGTATCATCCTATGGAAATACATTCCATCACAAGTAGTGGTAGATGTGTAAATGCCCTCTTTACAGTGATACTGTGGTTGGTATATATACTGGGTGTGGCTCTTGTGGACACAACCACCATCATTGCAGTTACTGTTAAGTGTATCCCCCCATGTAGCTGGCTGTAATGCTGTACAGTTCATGTTAACAGGTTAAGTAGTTGTCAGTCACACTACCTGCAGTTCTACAGCACCTCACAACCTCCAAAGGGTACGGCTGTGCCACGCACACCTACTTTTACAGAGTTGAGGATTGCACTACATTGGGAAGGGGACATATACCCTGCCAGTACCATCGTCAATGACAATAAACTAGCAGACTACCTATTTCCCAATGTGTTGTTGTGCCTATTTTGTTTTGGTGGAATTACATAGGCTAAAATGGGTTCCTTGCACAAGTACATACATCCATGTATATAGTATTCTCTGTGTATTGCATCAACACCAAAGCTTCTGTGTGTGTTATACACAAACATGTGGTGTGTACCACCCAGTACACATACCATTGTCCACTGTAGAAGGCTGCTGACATCAGCCACCATGTACTTACCTGTATACATCCCCAGACCTATCAGCCATGTGGCATATGCATTAACTGTTATACAAACCTGTGACATGTGTTCACCTTTAACCAGGATATGGCACAGCTAAGGTGTCACCACAGTGTCATACGCCTTGTAGGAAACAACAGCAGACCAACATCCTGCTGACACATGGCACCTACAACACAAACAGAATACATTATAGAGACCACAATCACTCAGTGTTAATCACAGTTATAATGCATCATGGCTGGACAGCTACACTTCCTGACATGTAAGCATTAAACTTTACTGCTGACAACATGTTACACAGCATTACATTGGTACACCATAGTACAGTCACCCTGTGCATCAGAACCATATTAGCCAGTCCCTGCATCTATGTTATGGATGACAGGGATGTGGCACAGGTATCATCATATGCACAGGGTGTGTTGTTGGTTTGCCAGAGACCTAGGCTGAGCCATACATTTGACATCATGTGTGTGAGTGAGGGATTTTAATTACTGATATGGCCATGGTGATGTGATGTGTGTAGGTATGGGGTTGCCCTAGCTGTGTTGGTGATGTGTGTGTGCATATGCATGCACACAGTTCTGTCATGTGGCTGCCCTATACAGGAGTTTGTTGGACAGCTGCAGACCATACCAGGCAGGGTATGCAGATCACCATCTCCGGCCACGGACATGAGAACTGTGCCTGCGGGGGGTTCCACAAGCACCACCAGGTACAAGCCATGATATGGTACTCTCCCCTAATGATGACATATGTCCGCTGGATCTAGGTCCCTCTTGGGACTGGCCAGGGCCATGCACATGTGCCCTGCTGTGTTGTGGTGTGGATAGCGCCCCCCTGCAGGGCTGGGGCTGGTACTGCCACTATGGGCGCAGCTCTGTGGTCTGGCACGTCCACGTTGACCTCCAGCTGTTGGTGTTGCTGGCCTACTTCCACGTGGCCATCACTGTACTCCCACCATCTGCTCGAGCACAGACATTCCACGGTTGAGGATTCCCACCATCTCACCCAACCTTCTATCCATGACCTCTTCAAAATAACAGTGGGCACTTGCAAGATCACAGATGTTGTCAATAACAGCTGAATGAGTAGCCCTCTGCAGGCTCAGACCCTGTGTGATGTAACATTCTATACGTGCCCGCACCACCATGATGGCCTGAAACATGCGTCTGGTGGAACCAGTTGTGGCACCTCTGCCGGGGGATGATGACCAGCAGCCCTCCTAAGAGCACCCCTGTACATCTGCTTATGTCGTACCTTGCCAGATATCTGGCTATGGCTGCTGTGTCCAGACACATGTGCCATAGATACCACACTGTCCTGTCCCATGCCACCAACTGCCAACTGTCTTTCAGCTATGGCCACTGGTGATAGGGTATGTATAGGCAATGTGACTGTGTGCGGTGATGGGGTGGATAACAGTAGGATGTCAAACGATGGCACAGCTTCAGCCCCTGACAACCCTGCCTGTGCCTCAACACACCTATCATCATTATCAGTGACTGTATAGACACCAACACCAGATTGCCTGCAGGAGGGAGCTTGACCCACCTCACCACCTGTGAGGGGAAAACAAGAAACACACTTTAAGACCTGTACATCATTGCTTAACAGTACACACACACACACACACACACACACACACACACACACACACACACACACACACACACACATTTACAGGTGAGGCTGCACAAAGATATTACACACAGACCTCTCATCACCCATCTGTCAACATGCATGACATATGGCACTCAACAGCATGAAGTGCAGCTATAGTCAGTCCCTGTTACCAGAATTATACATCTCTGTGATGCATGGGTTGTGTTAGTAGGTGATGCCCCTTCTTCTGGAACACACTGCACCCATGGACACAGTATTGCTGTGCACCTGTTTGGCTCCCTGGCATGTACTGTACACCATACCTCACAGGTGTACACACCATTGCTGAATGTGTGTATGTGTGTCAGTTATGTTTGCTCTGCTGCTCACATCCCCTATGTGTTTGCCCAACACAAACCTGGGATGATATGTGGACAGATATAATTTGTGAATGCCTGATGTCTGATTTACAGCTCTCATCATTAGTGGTGCATGTATGGCCAGTAAAATACAATTACACTGACAACCTTCAAACCTTACTGTGGCTATGGGGAGTGTACACACCCTTATTGACATGGCACCCTCTTCCCTGATATGCCATGGGGTCACATTACTGCATATGTTAACATTACAAGAACCTGATATGTGACATATGACCTGTGCAATCAAATGCAGTATCAAACAAATGTGTTAGTTGTGCAGATGCTGACTGGGATGCATACAATTTGTGGGTGTATGTGTGTGCACACCCTTATCATGATGGTTTGTTGCACCAACTGCTAAGTGTACTACAGCAGTTACTATTCTTGTAAGGGGTATACTAGCACGGGCCATCTGTATTTGCCAGCATTTGGTCACTCTGCCTTACAAATGTCCCCCAACTCTGCATGATTGCAAGGTCAACTCATGTACATAGCCCTTGGAGGTCACACAGTGCCATCACTATTGCTGTGGAGTCAGGGTTATGTCTGCCACAATTCATGACCTTGACTGTGTGCAGATACAGCCATTCTTAGTGACCTTTGGATCTCTGCTTCACTGCACTGTTGTGTTTCAGGATGACACCCCCTCCCCATCCTCAGCCTTTTTGCAGATGCGTGACAAATATGGCCTACACGTGTGTCATTTTGCAGTGTCCCAATCTCTGAACATCATGTGTACCATACTAGTCCCTGCCAATGAATGTCAAACATACAGGTGTACACTGGCACCAGCAAGGTACAGATGGGGATGGTGGGCCTGAATTGGGGTGAGGTGTTGGTTGTACAGAACATGTATCTTAATTGATACTGTCTGTAGGTTTCCAACTTGGTGTTGGTACACCAATACACATTGCAATGCATGCCTTTGGGGTACTTTTGATATTATGCATACGCTACCTGTAGAGAGCCCTGGCTGATGCTTCCTGTGGAACAACTGCCCCATCTAATTACCCTAACCCATGGGCCATACTTATGCAGAGTCCAGGTGATTGCCGACACAGGTACTGCACAGCCAGTACTTGCTAGACATTCCTGCAATTCCCTCAGTGCTGTGGCGTGTTACTAAGCAGCCTGCATGACAAGTTTGCAACATGTGTCATCTGTCTTGGATTTTCATCTGTTTATTTACTACATTAATCCTATCCCATGCATCCTCACCACATACATGACTGTCTGCACTGTTTGCCATGGTATATGCAGTGGCGAGGTAAGGTTACATGTCCACCTCCTGCATGCTTCTTGTTGGGTATGAGATCTATTCCATGGCTTGTAAGATGTGTGCAAGCCACAGCACCCTCTACATCTTGGACAGTAGATCATTTCTTGGTGTGACATTGAGGACCTGTACTTGCTGGAAGGTCCATACTCGTAAAGAGTACATGCTGTCAGTACCTCAAAAGCTGCTTCCACAATATGTTATTTGGAGTGTATGCACACATAGTCTTCCAGTGTTTGTGAAGGTATGTATTCCCCATATTTGCTGTCCTAACATAGAATCCCGTATTACACGTTCATTGTTCATGTTAGGACCACATTACAGGTTGTAAGGGTTGTGGAATGCAGTATTGTGATATGCCATTGTGTAGATCTGTAACAGTTGCCATTGTAATAGTGGTATATACACTGTTGTACCACTGTATAAGGGTGATGTTTCAGACATGTCCCTACTGTAGGCCATTTGTCCCAACATTATGTTCATCTCTGTGCACACATCTTGCAATGACAGGTTGTTAGTTATATTGCAGGACTCTTACATACCCTTCAGATATGCCACCATGATGACAACTGTGATGCAGTGCAGTTAACAGCAACAATAACTGAACATGTACAGCATGCATTATAGGCAGCTTGGTTAAATGTGTGTGTGGAATATACCATGGCCATAACATGGCCATTGTATTGGCAAACCTGAACAAACACCATACTCACCAGCTACAGGCTGCTGCCCCAGACATATAGAGGGTCCTACATAGTTGTGTGAGAGATGTGATGTCAGTAGCCACACCTGTGACATTGATACAGGGTGGAAGCAGCATTACAGTACATTAACAGCACAAACCCACAATACTACAGATTATGTACATATGTTTATTATTACAATGCAGCAAAAGACTATATATATATTTCATCTCACATATGCATGATTAAACTCTACAGATGCAGATGGATATACAACAGTGGTCTACTGATGTGCACTGCGGCCTTACCTGCATGCTCCTCCTCCATTGTGTGGGTAGTGCCCACCTCCACAATGCTCTCCGCTGGATCTCGTGTGTGCAGGCAGGCAGGTGCCCTGAAGCTGGTGAGGAGCTCTTCAACATGTGTCAGGGGGGGGCTGGATGGCATGACCCCCCCCGTGGCAAGTTTGTCCCTCCTAACCACAGTACGATGCCGACAGGCATGGCGGAGTAGATCAGTGCATAAATGTCGGACCTGCTCATAAACACAGTTATGTAGGCCAACATTGTTTACCCTGTGGACAAGATCATTCCACAGGCAGTCCTCTCCTGCAGATCATGGGCTGTACATCCAAACAGGGTGTGGTAGTGCTGCACCAGGTATTGAATGATGATGTCATTCTCCTGGGGGGTGTACATTGGTAATCTGTCCTGAGACATGGTGCCTGAAAGACATAAAGAGGAAAACAGGTATGAGGACCTCATACTGCAAGGATATGATAGTTGTTAATACACATCTCCGTCTCCCCCCCACTATATCTGCAACAACAATCTGATCACACAACTCAACGGGTATGTTTACAGCAGACCTACTGTTGGGACATATATTGTATTGTACAACAATTTGTGCAATGTGTTTGTAGTCATATTCCATGTTGAAACACTATGACTGTTACGAACAACGTCACCTGCATGCCATTGTAAGGGCCACTGTGATTCCATATATGCATGTGTTCTGTTGGCTATGTGACTGCTGCAAATCTGGTGTTTTGTGTTAATGGGGATATCTATACATGCTGTTAAACATAATCCTGGAATGTGTAGACTATTACTACCCACATATGTTATATAACTGCGACACAATAGCATGTTTGGGAAGACAGTTGCCAACAGAACCACCTCCCTTACCTCATCTGGCCATGTTACCAGGCCACATCACATCTGAGACCCACCCTGGGACTTCATCATCTACTGATCCTGCACTACCTTCAGGTGGAACCAACTCAGGGGATGGTGTTCGCCTGCCCTGGGAGCACACAGAGACAGGATCCTGTCACCCAAAGTCAGATCCAGGGTCTGGTGCATAGAGAGCTCCACAGAGACTTAGGGGATGTGCTACACCACCTTGAGGCCCTCAGTACACAATCACAGGGTACACATGCTCCTCCTGCTCAGCCCCCAGCCCAGGCACCTTCAGGGCCATGAAGATGCAGTTGTGACTGCCCATGGGTGGGGACCTTGGTCCCATTGTTTCCATATGAGGGCTCATGGGCTTCCACATTCCAAACACCACTCCCCATCCAAGGTGTTTACCCACCCCATGTCATATTCTGCCCCCTGTATGCTGTCTTGTCTGTCTTCCAACCCAACCTACCTCCCTAAATATACCTGCTGTCCTTCCCAAAAATACCAATCCCACTTTCACAAACAAGGCAATGTGTTCCCAGCATGGATTTCACACCAGACATAACTGTCCTTTTTGCACCCACTTACTACTGTATATATATGTGTGTGTGTGTGTGTATAGATATGTGTGATATTCTCTCCCACATATGCAGCACTGTCATTCAACAGTAAGGGAAATGTATTTATATATATACATATATATATATATATATATATATATATATATATATATACACACACACACACACACACACACACACACACATATATATATATAAAACGTGTGTAGATATATATTTTGAGTTGTGTATGTATATATATATATATATATATATATATATATATATATATATATATCTATATGTCTGTATATCTGTAGACATACATGTTTGTATATAATATATATATATGTGTGTGTGTGTGTGTGTGTAGATAAATATTTTGAGTTGTGTGTGTGTGTATATATATATATATATATATATATATATATATAAACACACACCACACACACACACACACACACACACACACACACACACACACACACATATATATATATATATATATATATATATATATATACATATATATATATATATATATATATATATATATATATATATATCTATATATATACGGGGTGCATTCAAACATCAGGTCCACACTCTCTAATTCTCCTTCCTTCGCTGCACTGTTCTGCCTTGCTGCAACACAGGTGTCACATGTGGACACAGCCTAACATTAGGGGGGTATGTATAGAGACAGATTGCAGGTAAGCCTATTACATACCTATGGCATTTGTGCATGCTACATTACATGTTAACATGACTGACCTGCAAGTGGTGGGGTCTGAAACTCATGTGTCTATCATAACAGCATTACTTCTGCCACCAGCTATTTTCCACACTAATATACATGTCTTGCATTACAGAACACACACTATGATGGCTTACATCTTGTCATTCATTGCTGATCTGCACAGTTGACAGGTATGGCCCACTGCCCACAGGGACAGACACTATTATCCATAGCAGTTGTTCAGCAGAACATCATTACAACTCCTGCTAGTACATATAAATCTCTCCACATTATCTATCCCATTATTATAGACCAAGTACTACATTCAATTACATGTATATATATTTCAGATACCTGTTGTAGGATTGTCGTCTCTTCTGAATACAGTTTTATGTGCCCCCTTAGTTATGTAGGGTTATTTGTAGGTTCATTTGGGGTAGATACTTTCTTTTCCCTAGTTGTTGGTTTGTTTGTTTTATCTCTGTCTCTCTCTCTTTCTCTCTCTCCACTACAGGGATTGAGCTGCTTTGAATAGATTACAGCATGGATTTTGTAGGTGATGCACATGATCCGGTGATGGCCTCTCCACCAGTCAGTGTTCACCAATTGCTACCTGCATGCAGCCAGCTGTGTAGTACTTCCAGTTACCACTGTCATGGCAGCCCCCTACTATAAATTACTAAATCATGTGGGCATTGTCTCTTTACCTTTCCTGTATGGAGGACATCCTTCCTGTGTGTGGGCAGCAGTGTTACAGACAGCAGGTTGCAATACCTCTTAAAACAGGACTTGCAGACACAGGCCAACTACATATTTGTATGAGATTCCAGACTTATGGACTGTGTGAGTAGTGTTGTTATATGCATTGTATAGTGCTACTTGTACAGGGTGTATGTGTACATACTAGTTTATGGAATGCAGTCTGTCTGCATTGCTCTCAACTGTGGGTCTATCCACATGATGGCCAGAGGATTGGTTGTTATGTTTTGTCTGTTCACCACACAGGTCTTATCTCAACTATATCACTGGCATTCTGTCTGTTGAGTGCTATCAGTATATGGCTACATCCATTTGTGTTTCTGACTTCATATTCCTGAATAAGGGTATGTTGCAACCAATTCTGTAACACCAGCAACTTTCACAGTGTATAACAACAATATTGCAAATATGGCCCTGTGTTCCAGCCTCTGTCCTCCACCTATATACCAGGCTTTGTCCATATGTCATGCAGTAAGAGGTTGTTAAGTAGTGGCCTATCATTATGTAGTGCTGGCATTCCTGCCATCATTCCAGTGATGTTGTGGACCCCTGTGTACATACTAGTTTATGGAATGCACCTTGTGGGGTAGGGTCCATATCTATGGGCTACAGCTGGACAAAATGTGTCTGTCCTTGTACAGTCCAGAGGTCAGTGTATGTAACACTGTTATATGACCTTGTACGTCATTCTATGAGGGAGGGGTATGTACCATTTATAACCTAGGCTGTTACAACATGTGAAGGATGTCAGTAGTATGACACCTTAAGGTATATGACTGTACATTTTCATACATTTCACCTTGAAAAATGAAGAATAGAAGGCAGGAGTTGGCAAATCCACTCGATTATTTTGTTAGCACTTTCATCTGTCCAAATTAAACAAACTTCTTCTATTGCATGAGCTTGTTACATGCAAGCATTTTACAAAAAGAATACAAGGCCTAACAATATGTCTAATGTGGACTGACTTAAAGCCCTGTCACTATAATCATTATTCTACAGACTGCTAAGAGGAGATCTGTGTCTGGCATACAAGACATCCTTTGACCTAATACTGTAGGATTTACTGCACATCAGTAAGTCAAATGACATCAGAAAAATGCATTCTAGGAATCAAAACCTCTTATTCGGCATCAACAGAATGGTTTGCAAGGATAGATATTTCTTGCAGAGGATACTGCTGCTCTGGAAAGACTCCCCATTAAGATAAAACAAAGCTCATGCCTGTCCATAATCAAGCACAATTTAGTGGGCAATAGAAAATTTACCCCAAGACTGCTCCTGTACTACTAACTGACAGAGGAAGCTCCTAAATGCTTTATCCCATGTATAGATCCCCTCACATTATCTATGGTATGATCCAGTTATTCTCATTAGGGATAACACATAATTATTGACCATGAGCTGGTAAGGCCAATCTAACACCAAATGGGATAGGTTAATTCTAGAACCAAAATGGAAATAAGTGAAGCTTAAAATGGTCTGCAAGTGCAGCTGGTATAGTACTTAACTATGAATAAATATTTCAACTTTATGTAGGAAATCTGGTAATTATATGCAATTCTAATTATATAGTCTTCTTCTTTCGGCTTTTCCTGGTTAGGGTTGCCACAGAGGATCACCTTGTGTGCTCATGATTGGCAGTGGAGTTTTATGGTGTCGAGTTGCGAGCCCGGTGCCCAACCTTCCACAGAAGGCACACACACACACACACACACACACACACACACACACACACACACATGTATTCACACCTAGGGCCAGTTTAGAGTGTCTAATCCACGTACAGTATGTCTTTGGAATGTGGGAGGAAACCAGAGCATCTGGAGGAAATCCTTGTGACCACAGGGAGGACATGCAGACTCAGCCCAGAAGGCACTCCAGCCAAGGATTGAACCGGAAAACCTCTTGCTGTGAGGCAACAACACTAACCGATGTACCACCGCGGCCGCCCTCAAGTCTAATTATATAGTATTATCCACTATTTATGCACAAATATTATACTTTTAGATATATAGGCCTTAAACAGTCAGATTTACAATGAAATTAGTCCCACTTCAGGAGAGACCCTTTAAATATTACAAAGCATCGCAAGTATTGTGTACAGTATTTCAGAACTTTGTGTAAATCAGTATACCAGACTTCATGGTGCCTTGGAAGCAATGTCTGTCATTAATAATCAGAGCATGAGTAGATATATAAGCACTGTATTTAACATCAGCATTTTAATTAGTCCTGACAAAGGGCTCATGCCAGCTTGAAAGCTTGAGTAATTGCAGAACCTTTGTTGATGCAATAACAGGTATTACATCACACCTGTGTTCCAGTGTCTTTGTGTTTCCTGGGAGAAATGATGAGTAGCTACATTTCCATTTTCCTGACTGGTGTCTATTAGCAAATGTTGGAGATGTGATGGGGAAGAAAGAGGCAAGTGGAACAAGCTTTGTGAGTGTAATGAGCTGACAGATTTTCAGTGGCAGCTGGTGACTTCAAATTAAAGGGGGGCTGCAGGAGAGAGCTGAATGGATAGGGCCAATTGGAAGGGGTGTGGCCAACTAGAAAGGGGTGGAGCTATGCTCAAAACCACAACAACTGGAACTTTAATTAAATACGCTGCCCTGGGTGCCAAACCATCATTACGAGAGTCCAATCAAGACAAAATGAAGTGTAGAAGAAAAAAATATTTCAATGCATTGGCTACATGACAGCTTACTTAATATCTAGATGGAAATGCAAAGGTTGTGAGGCATGAAAAAATAAATTACTTTTTAAATACATTACTGGAATGCCAGTCAAAATCTAGTATAAAAAAAACAAGCAACACTCAACTCAAACCACTTCTCCTTGCACTGCAGTTCTAATTATAATTTATATTTAGCTTTATAAAATTACCAAGTAACATGCTTAAAATGGCAATTTCTGTGATACCCCCACTTGTAAAAATGTTTCTTATCCAAAAACGACCTGCTGCCTGACAACAACTATCTACTTGTTTCATGGGGAAGTCATGATCAAAGTAAAAAATGAACAGCAAACAAGAAGCAAGCTCAAGATAAATTGCTTAAAGGATTACTGCACAAGTTATGGACCACACATGATACATTGGCAGTTTAGTTTATGAGTAAAGCCTGCAAAGATGACTGCAAGTCTCCAAAAAATGTAATGAGCTTTTAAAACTACTGTAATCCTATCCTTTATTACAAATACTGTCATATCCATTCCAATATCTAAGGCTTATATGTTATCTAGTTATGTAAATATTCTCTGCATGGCAACAACAAAAAGAATTTCAATGTTGGTAATTATTTAACAGTATGCTTATTAAACCTTACTTGCATCTTACAATCTCTGACAAACTTACCTGATGGTCATTAAAGCATTGCTACTTAAACAGAGAGCAACAGGGCACTGCAACAGCATGCGTTTTCTGAATAATAAGAAGCATAAATCAACAGTATAAAAATATGACAGAAAACAGAACTTTCTGCAAAATCAAGGACAGATGAAAAGCCAGTGTCGTACTTGTGTCTGCTTGGATGGGGGAATACTCTGCACACTTACACTACATAACTGCTCCTTGCCTTGCTTGGACACATCCAGAATCACTACATGGGGGAATGGGGTGCAACAAGTATGTCACAATTTGAAATGTCTCTGGCTGATGGTGATGTCTCTGACACTCATACCTCTGAACCTCAGAGCAAGAAATCTGGACAAAGCCATACATAGAAGTGGGACACAGGCCCAAAAATAAGGACAATTTTTAAATATCGCTCTTATAAACTTAGAAAGATAATAGAATAGTTGTAGGTCTTGCATTAGTATGAATTTTCTGAAGGGTATGAAATCTGAAACTCAAATGTCTGTCATTATTTTCTAACTTCAATCTTTAATGATTTGCCACTAATTTGCCAGAATAATACAATTTTATGAAAAACAGACCAAAAATGTGATGCAAAAATATAAAATTGCCACACAGTACAGCTGGGAACCTGTCAAAGAAGGGATACCTTTTTAATATTAGTGCTGGTAACTTGAGCAGCTGACAAAATATAAGAATCTGCATGCATTTCTGCAATAAAAGTAATATATAACTCTGATCATTACAGTTATTTATAATTGTAAACCCTCCACGTTTTCTTCCAAAATTGCCATTTTGTGGAGGGATTATTAGGGGGAGAGCAACATTTTGAGCCAAAATTGGGGACAGTTGAGAGGTTTGGATATTCCTAATTCTATAAAGCAATTTATTTGTATGTAACTCCCAACCTCTTAATGCAGGAAATCTGGACAAGGCCAACTATATTGGGAGAACATACAAACAGTACTAAAAATTGCTCTTGTATAAACTTAAGAGAGTTGATAGAATAACAGCTCTTGCTTTAGCATGTATTTTTCTGAAGGTTATGATGTTTAAAACTCAACATCTGTCATTATTTAGTGACTTCATTCCTAAATGATTTGCCAGAAAATCACACATTTTATGAGGAACAAATCAAAAATAAGAAGCAAAAATCTATTCATTCTGCAAAAATCTGGACAGTTGAGAGGTATAGTTCAGCCAGGGCTGTCTTTGAGTTTGCTGCCCTTCCCCCCTCACAAAATCATGGTCGAATGGAGCCTCCCCCCTGCAGCCATTCCAATGTCCCATTCCTTGGTTATTTCACCCTATTTACCATAAACACTGTAATGTGCATACTGCTTTACTTCTGTGATGATTTGGATTTCATTTGAAAGTTTTATTTTGCATTTTACAGCACAAACACTAATAGATATCTGCTAAACAAAGCAATGCAGTCTCTGAATCAAAATAGACTTAACATTAAAACTTCTCTGCCCTTGAAACTCACATTCATTGAAGCAGCATTGAAACCCACATTCAAAGAAAATACATTTTTCTAGTGGCAAATAAAGATTAACTTTGGGCTGTTTTCAAATCATAGACCCCTTGCACATGAAACATACACGTGCTCTTGATACACCTTCATGATTGTATTAAATTATATTCCTTGTACAATAGAGTACAGTTGTTAGAGGGTGTTTTAAATGTATTGTTTTGAACATTTTTCCAGTAAACAATGAAACAAAATGCATGCACCAATAATGACAAAATTGCCCAATTCAGAAAATTTCCATCATAAAAGTCTTCTCAAATTTCTACAGTCCACCAGTATCAGTAAATATGCACAATCTCTGAAGAAGTAAGAGTCATCTAAATAATTCCACATTAAAGAGATCTGTAACTGATGAATAGCAAACTACTTTATATTTCATAGTTTCATCTACAAATAAAGTGCCTGTTGCCCTTGAAGAATAAATTGCTTGTAATATTGCAATAGGGAATGGGATGGCAAACTAGTAACAGGTTCTTAGTTACTAGGTATCTTCATCAAAAGGGGCTGCAGCATCCACCCCCTTTACAACACAGTACAGTATCAGCAATGCATCTATCTACTGTGGGAGTAGAACCCACAGCCTTTTGCATTAAAAGCAGTACACTACCTGTTGTGCTATTAACAATGCAAGCAGATTCAGCATAAGCAGCACTAAACTTCTGTTCCCCTGCAGCTCTCAGCTTTATGTAAAATCTACTTGACACTCAGCTGTATCTCTGCACTTTGCAGCACATGAAATCTGGAAAAAGCCAACATTTATTGGGGGGGGGGGACAAAAGCCCCAAACTAGGGACACAGTTTAAACATTCCTTATATAATGTTGGAAAGTTGCTAGAATAAAATGCGGTTTTACCACCATACATTTTACTGACAAGTCTTGAACCCAGGAGTTTGTGCAAAACAGTCAGAGCAACATACCACTATGCCGAGTCAGCTGTTTTGCGAAAGAGAGGAAGACTGAAACTTAAATGGCTACCATTTAGTGAATTCAGTTCTCACCAAAGCTGTGAACCTCTTAGCAAAAAACACCTGGACAAAGCCAGTAATGGGGTGCATACAGCCCCCAAACGTATTCAGTGAATTCAGTTCTCACCATAACTCTCAACCTTAGCACAATAAACCTGGACAAAGCCAATAATGGGGGAATACAGTCCCAAAAATAGGGACACATTTCAAATATCCATCTTATAAACTTAGAAACTTGCTAGAATAAAAGGTTTTGTGTTACCGTGTACTTTCTGAAGAATATGAAGTATAAAATTCAAATGCCTGTCATTTTTATTTATGTAACATTTGTCAACCAGGAAAGTCTGACTTGGAACAAAAGCCAATTTTCAACAGAGGCCCAGGAAGAAACACTCCAGACACATGTCTTTGTAAGATAGGATGACACCAGAGCACACCTACACAAATACAGTGAGGACATGCAGACTCTACACAGAAGGCACCCCAGCCAAGAATCAAACCAGAGAGCCTGTAGCTGTCAGGCAAAAATGCTACCACTGCACCACTAACTGTATAAGGAAAAAATACAGAACCCACAGATTTTATAATATGAGACAAAAATCTGTAAATGTTTTACAAATGGTGGCGGGTAAGGAATTCAGGCTTTTGCCACCAGCACCCAAAGTACAGGATTCTATCCCAACACCATGTATCCTGAGTTCTCTCTAGCCACCTGTATGTAGCAATTGGGGAATTATACACACACACACACACACACACACACACACACACACACACACACACACACACACCAACAGTTGTGGCTGTAAAGGGTCTGTGGACCTGTGGAATGTATACCAGTCCACTTATGCAGTTACCTATAGACCAGCCCACGTATGTTGTTAACAAATATCAAATAAATAAAGCCATTGGTTTACAAAGCAAATGGGCAGGAACAAACTTAAAAAATGTATATACTTAAATCAGCAAGTCATAAACTCTTGAAAGGTTGAAATTTGTTTTGTCAGTGCATAATTAGTGAGGGATATGAAATGAAGAATTATATTTTCCTTGCCTTCTAACAGATCATTAGCTGTATAAAAATTAAATTGTGAGAATTTGGTCGGGTTCAGAAAAGCTACTCAGTTCCTATTCTTTCAGTGCAGTCATAGCTATGGCTTATTGTTCTTTGGTTTTCAGTTTGTAGACTATGCTTTTTTGTTTGCTTGTTTTCAATGTATGTGCAAGTATAGGACCTTGAAATAGTTCTTGCTTAAAATAGCATACCACTGTAAAATGTGTAATACTGATTACTCAAAAAACAGAAATCAAATACCTTGATCTGATATTGTCAGTAACACTTTGTAGAGATATTTCATATACTTCATCTTCTTAGATCTTTCACATTTTCCAGAAAATTACATGAACCATTACATAATCCATTTCTAGTGTAAGACACACAAATAAGCAAAATATGCTATTGAAATAAGCTTTTTATTGATTAAATGTGGAATGTCAGGGTTTCACAACAGTTGGCTGCAGTTTGGGAAAAGAGGTTTGCAATGCAATGGGTCTGTCACTACTGAAATGTGTATTGTACCATTGAAATAGTTCAATACAATTATACAGATGCACTCACACACACACACACACACACACACACACACACACACACACACACACACACACACACACACACACACACACTCACACACACACACACTCACACACACACACACTCACACACACTCTCACACACTCTCACACACACACACACACACACACACACACACACACACACACACACACACACACACATTTCTGCAGTACCTGAATTCAGTTATCCTTAGTCCCATTCAAGTTCTTCTGCAGTATCAGTGTTTCCTGAGTCCCGCACAAGCTAACGGCTGGTTTCCCCATGAGAGTGTAGGCTCAACTGTACTCCCGGCTGGTTTCCCCATGAGAGTAGGCTCCAGCCTCCAGACGATGCAGTCCGAAGTTCTTCCATTCTATGTGGTCATCACTGCATAGATTTCTGGGTATCTGCAGGGCAGAGATGCTTCCTCCCCTATCCAGACTACTGACACAGCAGTCTAGAGTTCTGTGAGTTCCAGGAACTCCAAGCATGCATGTGTGGAGTTACGGACTTGCAATTTTTTTATTGTTTATTGTTATTTTGTGTTTTTATTGTTATTTTGTTTTTTCTTCTTTCTACAGCTGGCGGGGCTGCAGTCCTGCAGCCCTATAGCATGAGCCACCCTGCAGATTTTAAACATTCTGTTGGCTGCAAAAAAAAAGCAATTACTATAAAGTGGAATTCAAAATCTAAACCAAATGCATTTGAAGTGCTGTATATAAAAGAGATAACAGAACTGGAAATGGGATCTTTAGAAAAGTGAAGGAAAAATTACATAGAAAAATAGAATATTTGGGAACAATGCATGCAAAATAATGTTCAGCAAGAGGAGTGAGGTTTAAGAGAAGGCAGGAATTAAACAATAAATGTAATGTACAAAATGAGGGTTTTATAAAGAAAGAAAACATATATGAATGTATAATGTATGTAAATGAAAAAATGTTAATATGGTTTGTTTTCTTTTCTATTAATGTATGTTGGCCCATGTTTTAAGTGATACTTGAATAAAGGTATTTAAAAATCTATCAAAACTGTCTTTCTCTTTATACTTAGTGAACAGTTTAATAATGAACTTGCTTTGTTGGGGTGAGTTTTTACACCTGTTACTCATGTGCTTTTCATGAAGATTAAAAAAGCTCCTCTTCATGGAATTTCTCCTTTTCCCTCTCTTGTGCATAAAGCTGGTTCCTTCTCACATCTGTTTCAGTCTCCAAGCACCTCATCTCCAGTCTAGTCTGCATGTTAAGATCATTAGTGTACATATCGGGTGCCCCTTTTGCCATATAATGCACACCTACAATCCCTGCCCAACTATCACTGGCTAAACTTCAGATGCATATAAGGTGTTATTAACTCATCATTGTTCAGAAGAGCACATAACAGGCCTTTTGATATTAGACTTTTTAATTACCTACGTCACTGACATTTTGGAAACTTCAGATTTCAGTGAAAACCAATAAATATGTGATGTCAAGGGTTACTATAAGTATGTCAGAGACAAAATATGTAATAATTCATTTTCATAATGAAAATATATCCATGTAGGTGTCACACCCCTCTAGTGAGACACTGTTGTAAGGAATCTAGGTATTTTTTCTGATAGTTCCATATCATTTGGCCATCAA